>NC_036853.1:1950178-2013413 GCF_002910315.2 Salvelinus sp. IW2-2015
CAGTCCATTTCCTCCAGGTGACATCACTTGGTCTATCAACAGAAGAATATGTCTCTCAAAGTGTCATATCTGGACTTGTGTTTGAAGGCTTTGGAAGACTTAATTGTAAACAGTTCTCTCATCTCTCCCTACAGGGTGTTAAATCTCTCTTGACCTCCTGAGCCTGTGTCCTCTCCCATCCTGCCTGCAACTCAACCTCTCCTTGACAGCATGACTGTTTCTCCTCCTGAACTGAAAGATCAACTGGACAACACGTCGAAGGAGATATGAATGACGTCTAAAATGGTACGGAGTGCACGCATATCATCCAAGATGTTTTTTAACCTCTATTCAAATATGTGGTATATTTCTCATGGAATTAATCAACTTATTTGAGGTATATTGCTGAGCAGTTGTCTATTTGTGCTCATTGTGTAATGTGTTTTAGTCTGAAAACCCCTTAACACGTTCTTCTCTTAATATGATTTACAATGAATATAAATTGTGACAATTCCAAATGTCTCCTGAGCTGAAGACAAAGAAGAGTTGTATCTCTGTAAGAGATATTCAAACCCTTCTCAAAGACAACATACATGTTCTTTCTTTTACTTGTGTTTTTATCTCCATCTGTCAGACGTCCTCCAGCTGACGTTGGATCTGAACACAGCTGATCCAGAACTCAGCCTGTCTGAGGGAACAGGAAGGTGACAGGCACTGATAAAGCTAGCCCTCTCCTGACCAAGAGATGTTCCTACTGGAGACAGGTGCTGTGTAGAGGCGGCCTGTCTGGAGTCTGCTACTGGGAGGTAGAGGTGGAGCAGTGGATGGGTTGAAATAGATCAGAGGAGAATATTTAAATCACTGTACATGTATCAATCCAAACAACTCACTTTTCTGGATCAATTACTGAATCAATGTGATCTTTCAAATAAAAGTCATCGTCATGACATTGAATTGCTTATATTATTGAATTATTGACACAATGAATCAGCTATTTCCAGTAATCTATGTACCAGTATATCCATTTAGACAAATAGATGACACATAACACACTACCACATCATATCCATGTAGACTAATAGACAGTACATAACACACTTACCACATCATATCCATGTAGACTAATAGACAGTACATAAACACACCCACCATATCATGTCAATGTAGACTAATAGAAGTCATAACACACTACACATCATATCCATGTAGACTAATAGACAGTACATAACACAACCACATCATATCCATGTAGACTAATAGACAGTACATAAACACTCCCACATCATATCCATGTACACTAATAGACAGTACATAATACACTCCACATCCTATCCATGTAGACTAATAGACAGTACATAACACACTCCCACATCATATCCATGTAGACTAATAGACAGTACATAATACACTCCCACATCATATCCATGTAACTAATAGACAGTACATAATCACCTCCCACATAATTCCATGTAGACTAATAGACAGTACATAACACACTCCCACTTATATCCATGTAGACTAATAGACATACATAATACACTCCCACATCATAATCCATGTAACTAATAGACAGTACATAATACACTACCACATCATATCCATGTAGACTAATAGACAGTACATAACACACTCCACACTCATATCCATGTAGACTAATAGACAGTACATAATACACTCCCACATCATATCCATGTACACTAATAGACAGTACATAATACACTCCCACATCATATCCATGTAGACTAATAGACAGTACATAACACACTCCCACAATCATATCCATGATACACTAATAAGACAGAGTACATAATACACTCCCACATCATATCCATGTAGACTAATAGACAGTACATAAACACACTCCCACATCATATCCATGTAGACAATAAGACAGTACATATATCTACCACATCAATATCCATGTAGACTAATAGACAGTACATAATACAACACCACATCATATCCATGTAGACTAATAGACAGTACATAACACACTCCCACATTAAGTTTTCTCCTCCTGAACTGAAAGATCAACTGGACAACACGTCGAAGGAGATATGAATGACGTCTAAAAATGGTACGGAGTGCACGCATATCATCCCAAGATGTTTTTTAACCTCTATTCAAATATGTGGTATATTTCTCATGGAATGYAATCAACTTATTTGAGGTATATTGCTGAGCAGTTGTCTATTTGTGCTCATTGTGTAATGTGTTTTAGTCTGAAAACCCCTTAACACGTTCTTCTCTTAATATKMATTTACAATGAATTATAAATTGTGACAGAATTCCAAATGTCTCCTGAGCTGAAGACCAAAGAAGAGTTGTATCTCTGTAAGAGATATTCAAACACCYTCTCAAAGACAACATACATGTTCTTTMTTTTACTTGTGTTTTTATCTCCATCTGTCAGACGTCCTCCAGCTGACGTTGGATCTGAACACAGCTGATCCAGAACTCAGCCTGTCTGAGGGAAACAGGAAGGTGACAGGCACTGATAAAGCTMAGCCCTCTCCTGACCAGAGAGATGTTCCTACTGGAGACAGGTGCTGTGTAGAGRCGGCCTGTCTGGAGTCTGCTACTGGGAGGTAGAGTGGAGCAGTGGATGGGTTGAAATAGATCAGAGGAGAATATTTAAATCACTGTACATGTATCAATGCAAACAACTCAGTTTTCTGGATCAATTACTGAATCAATGTGATCTTTCAAAATAAAAGTCATCGTCATGACATTGAAATTGCTATACTATTGAATTAATTGACACAATGAATCAGCTATTTCCAGTAATCTATGTACCAGTATATCCATTTAGACAAATAGATGACACATAACACACTACCACATCATATCCATGTAGACTAATAGACAGTACATAACACACTACCACATCATATCCATGTAGACTAATAGAGGACACATAACACCACTACCAAACATCATATCCATGTAGACTAATAGACAGTACATAACACAACCACACCATTATCCATGTAGACTAATAGACGTAATAACACACTCCCACATCATACCATGATAGAGCTAATAGACAGTACATAACACACTACCACATCATCCATGATAGACTAATAAGACAGGACATAACACACTACCACATCATATCCATGTAGACAATAGACAGTACATAACACACTCCACATCATATCCATGTACGACTAATAGACAGTACATAACACACTCCCACATCATATCCATGTAGACTAATAGACAGCTTACATGAATACACTACACTCCCACATTCATATCCATATAGACTAATAGACAGTACATAACACACTTCCCACATCATATCCATAGTAGACTAATAGACATTACATACACACTCCCAACATCATATCCATGTAGACTTAATAGACAGTACATAATACACCTCCCACATCATATCCATATACACTAATAGACAGTACATAAACACACTACCACATCATATCCATGTAGACTAATAGACAGTACATAATACACTACCACATCATATCCATACACTAATAGACAGTACATAACACACACCACATCATATCATGTAGACTAATAGACAGTACATACACACTCCACATCATTATCATGATAGACTAATAGACAGTACATAACACTCCCACATTATACTTGAGTAGGAAGGAACACAAAGTTAAGGTCTCTGACCATTTAAACCAAGGTAATCAAAGTCTAGTCGCGACGGTGAACAAAAAATGAAGAGACAGATTATGTATGGAGACAATACGGAAGGATGTTGAGAAAGGATTTTTGAAATGTTATTTTATTTGGACTAAATGTATTTTTTAGGTTTCTTTTCTTTCCATAAGTGATGAAAATGTATAGGAATTGACAATTTTTTGTGATTTAAAATATACATGATGTAGTAGATTTTACGGTTGTTGTCTTTAGATTTGGTGGGTCGCAGAGAAATTGGTGGAAAAAATGGGGTCCGAAATGAAAAAGTTTTAATACCACTGATCTAAAACTTGGGGGGGGGGGATTGTTCTAAAACTGACTGTTGAATTCCACTGATCTAAACTGATGATTGAATACCACTGATCTAAACTGACTGTTGATACCACTGATCTAAATCTGACTGGTGAATACTATCTACTGAGTCTAAACTGACTTGAATCACTGATAAACGGACGTTGTTGAAATACCACTGATCTCAACTCCGCCTAACTGCTGTGAATCACTGATCTACCGTGACATGATCTAACACTTTTGAATACCGACTGAATCTAAACTTGACTGTTGATACATGATCCGACTTTTGATCATAACTAACTGACTGTTGAATACCACTGATCAAACTGGACTGTTGAATACCACTGATCTAAACTGCACTGTTTGTACCACTGATCTAACTGACTGTTGAATACCACTGATCTAACTGACTGTTGAATACCACTATCTAAACTATGATGTTGAATACCACTGAAACTGCTGGAATACACTCATCCTAGCTGACTGTTGAATACCGACTGATCTAAATGACTGTTTGATATGTAACTGTGTTGAATACCATATCTAAAGGACTGGTGAATACCACTGATCTAAACTGACTGTTGAATACCACTGATCTAAACTGACTGTTGAATACCACTGATCTAAACTGACTGTTGAATACCACTGATCTAAACGGACTGTTGAATACCACTGATCTAAACTGACTGTTGAATACCACTGATCTTAACTGACTGTTGAATACCACTAATCTAAACTGACTGTTGAATACCACTGATCTAAACTGACTGTCAATGAAATGAACACAGTACTGTACATACAATATATATACAAAAGTATGTGGACACCCCTTCAAATTATTGGATTTAGCTACTTCAGCCACACCCATTGTTAACAGGTGTATAAAATCTCCATAGATAAACATTGGCAGGAGAATGACCTTACTGAATAGCTCATTGAGTTTCAACGTGTAACCGTCATAGGATGCCACCTTTCCAACAAGTTAGTTTGTCAAATTTCTGCCCTGCTAGAGCTGCCCTGGTCAACTGTAAGTGCTGTTATTGTGGAAACGTCTAGGAACAACAACGGCTCAGCCTCGAAGTAGTAGCTTTTGGTCATGTAGTGTACATMAATAAACCAAGAGGAACTCYAGCGCTACAGGGGACGAAGGTCGTGTAGAGGTCACAACACTGTTTCTATGGAGACTGCTGTGGAGGAGCGTTCCATGGTGTGGTAGAATCGCAGGCAGGTCTTGTACTGCAGGAGCTTCTCTGTCAGAAGGCTGCTTCCTACTCCTCTACTCTGCACCACACTCAGATCTAGGTACCTGGGACACAGGGAAGAAAGACTGCTAGGGTGGATCTGTCTCAATACGAGTACCTGGCTCAATACTGTCATCTCAAAATAGTGTCACCTGTCTCAACACAGTCACCCGTCTCAAGACTGTCACCCGTCTCAATACTGTCACCTGTCTCATMTACACAGACTATATTGATACTTCGTTCAGGTCACCACAAGGGGTCAAGGAAATTCTCAAATTTGTTTCACTGAAAATCTTGAACACAATATTTAAAGAACTAAAATGGCTTCCTGATCTCCTTTGCCTCATCTGCARTGACTATATTTATATYGATATATGASATAATCTCATACTGTACCTGTAAGATATCCGCCAGAACACCAGAGTGTTTATGGTCATCAACATGGCTAAGAAGAAGAAAAAATGCTCCAGATTCCCTTCATGCAGTGTGTTTGGGTACCAGTTACCTGTAGTTGGWCAGGAGAACAGTKCTATMAGTGGCCATAGGACTGAATCACCATAATGCAGACAGACCCCCATCAACCATTCCAACATGAATGTATGTTCCTCTTCAGTTTCTATGGTTACGATGATGCATCTGTTAGTGAAGCCTTTACCTCCAGAGAGTAGGTAGACCAGCTGRATGATGAGGGCTCCCAGGAAACAGCCCCCTCCGTAGGACAGGGTGAGGAAGTGYAGGGAGATGCTTCTGATATGACTGGGTGTCAGGTGGAAGGAGATCACAGAGCCTGGAACAGAGARGAGAGGAAGGCTGGGAACAGAATTAATCATTMATTTGGTTCAAACGTCYCTTGTCTGTCTCTAATACACCAGTAGGGGTCATCCTAACCGTAGCTTCCAGAGTTCAGAATACTATCCWCCGTGTTGGCAGTTGGTTCCAACACTCCAGATTCTAACTTCATCCCAAATACATACAGTTTAAGTCGAAAGTTTACATACACTTAGGTTGGAGTCATTAAAACTCGTTTTTCAACCACTCCACAAATTTMTTGTTAACAAACCCATAGTTTTGTCAAATCGGTTAGGACATCTACTTTGTGCATGACACAAGTAATTTTTCAACAATTGTTTACRGTCAGATTATTTCACTTATAATTCACTGTATCACAATTCCAGTTGGTCAGAAGTTTACATACACTACGTTGACTGTGCCTTAAACAGCTTGGAAAATTCCAGAAAATGACGGCATGGCTTTAGAAGCTTCTGATAGGCTAATTGACATCATTTGAATCAATTGGAGGTGTACCTGTGGATGTCTTTCAAGGCCTACCTTCAAACTCATGGGAAAATCAAAAGAAATCAGCCAAGACCTCAGGAAAAAAATTGTAGGCCTCCACAAGTCTGGTTCATCATTGGGAGCAATTTCCAAAYGCCTGAAGKWACCACGTTCATCTGTACAAACAATAGTACGCAAGTATGAACACCATGGGACCACGCAGCCGTCATACCGCTCAGGAAGGAAAGGCATTCTGTCTCCTAGAGATGAACGTTCTTGGTTGCAAAAAGTGCAAATCAATCCCAGAACAACAGCAAAGGACCTTGTGAAGATGTTGGAGAGCCTGGTACAAAAGTATCTATATCCACAGAAAAATGAGTCCTATATCGACATAACCTGAAGGCCGCTCAGCAAGGAAGAAGCCACTGCTCCAAAACTGCCATTAAAAAAGCCAGACTACGGTTTGCAACTGCACATGGGGACAAAGATCGTACCTTTTGGAGAAATGTCCTCGGTCTGATGAAACAAAATATAAGTTAAAGCTTGGTTGCCAAATGGGTCTGCCAAATAGACAATGACCCCAAGCATACTCCAAAGTTGTGGCAAAATGGCTTAAGGACAACAAAGTCGGTATTGGAGTGGCCATCACAAAGCCCTTACCTCAGTCCTATATAAAATTTGTGGGCAGAACTGAAAAAGCGTGTGCGAGCAAGGAGGCCTATAAACCCGACTCAGTTACACCAGCTCTGTCAGGAGGAATGGGACAAAATTCACCCATTACTGTGGGAAGCTGTGGAAGGCTACCCGAAACGTTTGACCTAAGTTAAACAATTTAAAGGCAATGCTACCCAAATACTAATTGAGTGTATGTAAACTTCTGACCCACTGGGAAGTGATGAAAGAAATAAAAGCTGAAATAAATAATTCTCTCTACTATTGTTCTGACATTTCACATTCTTAAAATAAAGTGGTAATTGACCTAAGACAGGGAACTTTTACTAGGATTTAAAGTCAGGAATTGTGAAAAACTGAGTTTAAATGTATTTGGCTAAGGTGTATGTAAACGTCCGACTTCAACTGTATGCTGTCCATTGACATTCTAACTACATGTGGTGTCCATTGACATTCTAACTACATGTGGTGTCCATTGACATTCTAACTACATGTGGTGTCCATTGACATTCTAAATCTCTAACCCAGTTTGTCTCTGTGTACCAACAGTGTAGCAGCAATAGGTGTGTCAGAAATACGTGCTGGCTCTCCGTCACTCACAGGAGGGGGTGACGAGGGCCTCAGCCAGACCCAGTAGGATGTACTGGGGAGCCAGCTGGATGCAGGCCATGGAGGACACCTGTAGCACCTTCCCTGACAGGGCCTGCTCCGTCAGAGGATAGCCCTTCCTGTGGACCTCAAACAGGCCCGCTACCAGGACAGACAGGGACGCACACGCATGACCAAGCGCTGGGAGAGGAGAGGAGGGAGGGGAGGGGAGAGGGAGAGAAACAGAGAGATATGGAGAGAGAGAGACATTAACATTGACTGAGTCACTGATGAGGGTGGTATATGTGCATGTGTGTGCATGCTTGTGTGCCGTGTGCATCTGTGTGTGTGCTGTGTGTGTGTGCCATGTGTGCATCTGTGTGTGTGCTGTGTGTGTGTGTGCCATGTGTGCATGCCTACTGATGACTCTGGCAGGGGAGAAGGGTGTTTTCTCCATGGACAGGTAGCAGGAGGTGATGCACTCCATGAGAGGGGCCAGCAGCAGCAGAGGTAGGATGCTGATGAGGTTCATGGCACCGATGGGCAGGAGGAAGCTGTTCAGGTGCAGGTTAGAGTTCATGGTCTGAATGTAGTAGCCTGATGGAATCTGTGGAAGAGGTCAGGTCACATTCTAGGACAACTTTATGGAGCAGAAATAAACATTAGAGATTTGCCTTTTTTTACCCCCAATATCTGAAAAATTATGAATTTGCACTTTCCACTGAAACTAAACAAGGACCTGAAAATGTTCTAAAAATTTCCTTTGAAGCATGTCAGTGAAGAGACCTGATGTTCTCCATTACATTGACCTGCCTGAGTGAGGCAGGCGCGGTACAGTAGCTGCAAGCCGTACAGGGGGAAGAGTCTTGCCAGGACCTTGACGTTCTCCACGTGTGTCTCACTGTAGCGCCCCCCGTTGTTCTCCTTGGCGCGGTCCAGCCAGCTGGCTACGTCTCCACTCAGGTGGCGGTAGTGCAGGCAGCACATCTTCAGAGAGTTCAGGAACACCCCCAGAGTGGTCAGCAGGGAACTGCCTGTACAACAACCAAAATATAAGGTTCTAAATAAACAGAGTAAAAACTAACGGACAACTAGGGAAAGCTCAAAGCAAGTTTATTCACCCAATGAGTCAGACAGCTGAACAGACAAAGACATGATCCCACCAGCACAAGTATATATACTCCACTTTAGGCAGGAAGTTAAGTGATGTGGGTAATAAACTGTTCCTTCTCCCTTATTGTGACCTGACCTGGGGTCCTATTAATCCACAGCTCTCCACCCTTATCAGTRACGGCAATCATGTGATTGCCAACCCCCTGGCTCATATCCAACCTTAATTGACCGCACCATATACATTCCTCCTACACATAACCATTAATTTCTGGTGTAGCAAGTATTTCAAATTACAGCCCAACAACTGAAACCAGGGATATTTCACATTTCAAGTTTAGAAATCGGAACCTATCAACATCAATACTAGAATAGCCCACAACAAGCACATCAATACTAGAATTGACCACAACAACACTAGAATAGACTACAACAACCACATCAATACTAGAATTAAGTGATCGTGCTCGAGAAGCCGGTGTTTGGAGAAGATATTGGCACGGGTGTTGTTAGGCCTGAGACAAAGTCGAGGGCCGACAAACCATGCCAATATGTTCTCGAAACACCAGCTTCTAGGGTCATTATCACTTTTATACAACGGGTTACCAACATATTCAAATAATGGTTGACATATTTTCATTAAAAATGTCATTTTTATAAATGTATTCATACTATTTCATCCTTCCACAAGATATAGCCCCAACACAAAACTAGGGTTGCTAACCAAGCCGGCTGGTCGTTCGTTCTATCGGTTCGGTTGCCAGAGACACAACCCAGTCGTTCAGTCTTTTTGTTCTGTATCTATTGACGCGACCCAGTCGTTCCTTCTAAATGTTCCATTGCCATACTGGCTAGCAATGTTCTTACCCTTGCTTGCTAGCTAGCCAACTACAGCTAACTTACTGTCCCGTCAAACAGTGCAGCCAGAATAACAACAAAGTAGCTGCATTTGCATTTGTTCAAGCTGTATTCTAGCGACATTTATTTGGATATATCCATAACAATGAGCAAWTGAGGCACGATTTTGCCTGGCATAGAAAATGTGCTCTCTCATCAGGACACTGTTGTGGAGCTAGCCAACAACACAGCTAACACAATCACTTCAAACCCGAAGCTGGAAAGATTGCAAACCAGCTGCACTTTGTATTGTTTTACCTTTTTTCAATTGACATTTCTTTGTATACTGTATATTCATAAAAACTTTGCTAGCTGATTCATGATTTCGACTGGCTGAGAAACTCTGCCTGCCTGTCTGTCTTGTTCCGACATGTTCATTACTATGGGACAGCTGGAGATCGAATTTGAATATTGAAACAATAAATGTTGGAGAGACAGACAGCAAGGTTTATACAAATCTCCATTGTTGAAAACTAAATGTTAGTCTAAAATAAATGTGAGATAATGTCTAGATGCATTTAATAGTGGAGATCAAGCTTATAAAATGCCTGGCTGGGCTGATGAGAAAGTGGATTGCGCAGTTAGATAGAACACAGTAAATAGGCATTTTAACATCATAGATTTAGCCAGTGGTAACTTGTGGAATAGACACCGGCTGGAATGCGGTTTTAACCAGTCAGCATTCAGGATAAGACCCACATGTTGTATAATAGACCACAACAACCACATCAATACTAGAATAGACCACAACAACCACATCAATACTACAATAGATCACAAAACATAGGTATATACATACACTGTAACACAAAGGTGAGACTGTCTGAGGTTGTGTTACCTTTCTTGGGCCTGAAGATAAGGTTGTTGCGGACCATGTGTATGGCGATGAGCATCAGCAGCACAGACATGAAGGGGATGAGGAAGCCCAGGTTGTTGGCCACTGACTGCTGGATGTAGGCGATTCCCAGAAACACTATCGTCGAGTTCAGGTTCACCAGCCAGTAGAACCTGAGAGGACAACATAATGACCAGGCTTGAAGGGAAACTTTTCGGAATGAAATGCAGGCCCTGTGATCTCAACATTAATCTTGGTACCCTTAACCAAATCAGCTAGTCACTGAGAGACTATATATATCAACACAGAGATTGGCAAAAGATACATCAAAATGGATCTTGTTACAAATACAATATACTCTAAAGAACAATGTATCAAACTAAAATACAAAATACTTTTGTAGTTGTAGTTAGATAAACTACAAATACATACAGGTAAATACATTTGCAAGTACACACCTTCACTACAACATTCTCAGTAATGGTAACATTTATTTTTTAACTTGCTATGACTGTGATATGTGGTTGTTCATCTACTGTACCTTAGTTGAATCCGTTGTAAGTTGCACTGGTTATGAGTGTCTGCTAAATGACAAACATTAACATTTAAATAAAAAAAATGAACAATCGCAAAGCACACTGGGTATTATTATTGGCCTTCTTTTGGGTGTGGAGGTCATTATTTTAATACCCAGCATGCTTTTCAACTGTTCTTTTTTACTTTGACATTTAGCACAGCGATTCTCAACTGGGGGTCGTGGGACTTGTACAGGAATATATATATATATACATGTTTTTAAAATAAAACATTATGTTGAAAGGCAAACGGTGCATCGCTTATTGTTGCTGACTTTACACATGCAGCGTGTCCGTAGTGGTAAAATGGCTAGCTACGTTCGGGCTCTGAGGGTTTTTGCGCTGCACACACTCACTGAACAATACCGCTCCCCCCGTCAGCGGAGCCTTGTCTGGCAGCGAACCAGTTCATTCCTTTAGAAAAAACATAGCTGGCATGACTGACTTGCTTAAACAAATGTGGTTTTAACTGACAATTGAGATGTGCAAACTATGGCATAAGGGGACGACGAGCGGATAAGAGGCAATCCGTAATTTCGAATAAGATATTCATAAGCGAGCTAGGACGGACGTAGTCAATATAACTATTTGTTCAGCACTTTTGAAATGTACAGCGACGAATTCAGAACATTGGCCGTTCTTACAGTATTGTCCTTGTACACCAAGTCAGAACCGTAGGATAGATAAAGGGGGCATATAAGCAGACAATGAAAGCTCTTACAATATTCAATGATTAACGTTACATTTCTCTAAAACAGGTTATAGGCTACATCTGCACCACCAAGTCAGAACAGTAGGCAAAATTAGGAGGGCAAACAGGACCAAATTATTAGGGTGAGGCACATGGGCTACTAACAGCTTACTACACAACATAACAGGTAGTACTTTCTTAGCTACAGTATACATAACTCCCTAGCACATTACATAATTTATGCAGCAGCATACAATACATTTTTGGACTCACCTTATTGTGCCATGCTCACTAGAATGGGAAGGTGGCGCTGTGGTCCTTTGTGGGTAAATTTTGTCATCAAACTCTGTCATCAAAGTCTGATATTCTCTGGATTTATGGTTCTTTCAAGACAACTGGGAACTCTGAAAAAAACAAGTTTGAATCATGATGACGTCAGTGATCTTCATGTCGGCGCTCTAGAAAGAGGCCCAAGTTCCCGACGAGTTACCAGTTGTCTTGAACTTACTGAAATCGGATTTCACAGTTCTGAGTTTCAGGTTGTTTTGAGCACGGCAGAAGTCATGCTGGATTGACACCATGGCCAATGTTGAATGTTTATCCTTTTAAGCTTGGAAAAGAGAYCCTTTAACCAAGATTTGGACCACACACCACTCCACTGAATAGCAGGCTAGTGATTGCTTTGCAATGCTTGCAGTTAGCCACTGACTCCTTCCAAACCACTCATTGTTGAATTTGCGATTTCCAACTTGTTGTGGAAATGTTTATGTCCAGTGGTCGGTGAGCACCGATACGTTTTTCTCTACATTATTTCTCTTCATATGACAAGGATTAAAAAGGATTTGCCAGTAGTTTGTCGACTTGATTCATGATGACTGATAGCCTGCTAGCTAAGATTTGGAGCCTTCTTGGATGGGCACTTCTAATGTAACTCCATGGCAGCACCCAAGGGGCTTGAATTTTCGATCTTGAAAATACAAATTACATTGGAGTGTAGTTCAGTGTAATTAAAGTTACAATATACATATTTCAAATACATGTAACAGAAATAYTGCCCATCTGTGTGTGTGTGTGTGTGTGTCCACCATGACTGCTAACGTAACATATCACAATCATATCAACTATATTTTCCCTCAACAAAGTATTTATAAAAAATTACATATACATTTATATTTAGTTCATTTAGCAGACGCTCTTATCACACCATAGTTCTATCAGACTTCTGATACCATTGCAGGGTGAAAGGGTGAAGCGATTAAAAAAAAAAATAGTATCGAAAAGTATTTAGAATTTTGAAAATACAAATTACAGTTGTGTAATTCAGCCCAGCATAATTCAAATGACCTAAGTAATTAAAATGAAAATGCGTATTTCAAATATGTAACATAAACACTGGCATAAATATCTGCCTACTACCCAACATTGTTACATTTCCTTATCAAAGAAACCACACCTCCTGTAGATACAGAGTACACAGTCAAGTAGGAAGACACTCCCTGTCCTCTGGTATAGAGCTCAATGAAACAGAAAGTAATATTTGACACTGSCATTGCTTAACCTACAGGAGAGAGCACCAAAATAGCCGACCATCTAGAACTGTTATGTTGCTCCATCTGTCTGGATCTACTGAAGGATCCGGTTACTTTTCCCTTCAGACACAGCTGTATGCAACGTCATCTTAGTCTGACTTCCATCCAAACCACATCCTCTGTAGACACAGAGTTTCACAGCCCAGTAGGAAGCCACTCCCTCAATGAAACAGAAAGTAATCTGACAAACTGTTGCTGAACTTTCGGGTGAAAGCACTAAAATGGCTGACAATCAGAAACTGTTCTGTTGCTCCATCTGTCTGGATCTACTGAAGGATCCGGTGACTACTGCCTGTGGACACAGTTACTGTATGGGCTGTATTAAAGAATGCTGGGATCAGGATGTTCTGAAAGGTGTCTACAGCTGTCCACAGTGCAGACAGACCTTCACTCCAAGGCCTACTCTGAAGAGAAACACCGTGCTGGCGGAAGTGTTGGAGAATTTGAAAATGGCAGATTTCCAAGGTACCACTCCTGCACACTGTTATGCTGAACCTGAAGATGTGGAGTGTGATGTCTGCACTAGGAAAAAACGCAAAGCTGTCAAGTCCTGTCTGGTGTGTCTGGCTTCTTACTGTGAGACTCATCTCCAGCCTCACTACTATGTGCCCCCACTAAAGAAGCATAAGCTTGTCAATGCAGTGACAGATCTACAGGAGAAGATTTGCCCTCATCATGACAAACTGCTGGAGGTTTACTGTCGTACCGATCAGAAGTGTATCTGTCTGCTGTGTGTGATGGATGAACATAAAGGCCATGATACAGTGTCAGCTGCAGCAGAGAGGACTGAGAAACAGGTAATATGCTAAATATTACTCTCCCATTATATGCAGTATACTTGTTTACATAAAGAATTGCATCATTATTGGACGGATCAAACCACATGACATTAATGTCAACCGATCCAACAAAAAATGGAATCTATAGCATACCTTCAATGTAATATCCACCATTATAGAGTAGCAAGTGCAACATAACCCAGGCCAAAAACTAGAATCTATTAGCATGCCTTCAATGTAATATCCACCATTATAGAGTAGCAAGTGCAACATAACCCAGGCAGGTCCATCTCTCCAGCCCTCACTAAAACATAAAGGGTGGGTTTCCCAGACACCAATGAAACCTAGTCCGGGACTAAAAACAAGCATAAAGTGGCAATATGTAACTTTTTGGGCACCTGACCAAATTAACATAGAAATGTGAGTTATAGGTCTGTCATTCTACTTGAAAGCAAGTCTAAGAAGCAGTAGATATGTTCTATGTGCGCTATTTCTATGCTTCCCGTTCTTAAATGATTTTACTTTCGGTTTTGTTCACCAGCTTCAAACAGCTGAAACAAAAATGGAAAATATATTTCTCAGCGGTTTAGATGGTACAATGACTCTCTACACTATACTTGCTTATTTTGTCACTTAAACTGAAATTAGGCGAACTATTAGAGTTTTAGCAACCAGGAAACGGCTGAGCGATTTCTCCATAGTGCAACTTTAATAGAGAAACTCAATTTAAAATGCTGTCTAGGTTAGGCTTGATCCGTGTCTGGGAAACCACCCCAACATGCTGTTTAGTCCAGGATTAGGCTTGATCCGTGTCTGGGAAACCACCCCAACATGCTGTTTAGTCCAGGATTAGGCTTGATCTGTGTCTGGGAAACCACCCCAACATGCGGTTTAGTCCAGGATTAGGCTTGATCTGTGTCTGGGAAAGCACCCCAACATGCTGTTTAGTCCGGGATTAGGCTTGATCCGTGTCTGGGAAACCACCCCAACATGTAGACAACTTAAATAAGTATGCTGAACTCTCAAAGAGATTTCCTTTTGGTATGGCAGAGTTTCTACTAGTAAAGTATGTAATGTGTTTTTGAGCAGCAACAGTTGGTAGAAACACAGGAGGAAGGGAAGCAGAGAGCCCAGAGGAGAGAGAAGGAGGCGCAGGAGCTGAGACAGGCTGTAGATGCCATTAAGGTGAGTTTAAATCAAGGTTCAAATGATGTGGGTGTCAATGGTTCTGGGGCTCTGGGTTTGGGGAGCCAAGAGGAACAGGGGGTTTACAGTCCTGGTGAGAGCTGTGTTTTTCTGTCTTAACAGGAGTCTTCATGGGTAGCCGTGGATGACTTTGAGAGAATGTGTACCATGCACGTCCTTTCATATATCCGCTCCATTGAGAGAAAGCGTTCTGAGGTGAAGGAGCAGATCAAGGCCCAGGAGACGGCTGGAGTGAGTCAGGCTGAAGGACTTCTGAAGCAACTGGAGCAGGAGGTTTCTGAGTTAAAGAGGAGAGATTCTGAGCTGGAGCAGCTGTCACACACAGAGGATCACATCCATTTCCTCCAGGTAACGTTACTCTCTGTCTTAGACAATGTTGTCAGTGAATTCTGTTTGAGCTCCAGAAGTACTTGACTAAATTCATTCTGAATTTATTTTCAGAGTATCGATTCTCTCTGTGACCCTCCTGGACCAAAGGCATTTCCTAGCAGTTTGGAAGCAGTGAAGAAATTTGTCTCTGAACAGAAAGAGCGAATGGAAAATACATGCAAGGAGGAAACCGACAAGATCTTGAGTTGTCTCGAAAAAAAAATGTGTATGGCTAGTAGAATCTTATCTACATTGAACCAAAATATAAACGCAACATGTCAAGTGTTGGTCCCATGTTTCATGAGCTAAAATAAAAGATCCCAGAAATGTTCCATCAAAAATAGATYATTTATCTCAAATGTTGTGMAAAACTTTGTTTACATCCMTGTTAGTGAGCATTTCTCCTTTTCCAAGATAATCCATCCAAYTGACAGGTGTGGCATATCAAGAAGCTGATTAAACAGCATGATCATTACACAGGTGCACCTTGTGCTGGGGACAATAAAAGGCCACTCTAAAATGTGCAGTTTTCTCACACAACACCATGCCACAGATGTCTCAAGTTTTGAGGGACTGTAATTGGCATATTGACTGCAGGAATGTCCACCAGAGCTGTTGCCAGAGAATTGAATGTTAATTTCTCTACCATAAGCTACCTCCAACAGCGTTTTAGAGAATTTGGYAGTACATCCAACCAGCCTCACAACCACATGTATGGTGTTGTGTGKCCAAGCGGTTTGCTGATGTCAATGTTGTGAACAGAGTGCCCCATGGTGGCGGTGGTGTTATGGTATGGGCAGGCATAAACTACGGACAATGAACACAATTGCATTTTATCGATGGCAATTTGAATGCACAGAAATACTGTGTCTGTGAACAACATATGCATTATCTCTGTAATTCCCAGTCATGTGAAATACATAGAATAGGGCCTAATGAATTTATTTCAATATATTTAGGTTCAGTATAATTTATACATATGKTATGTCAAGTGAAAAAAATCATAAAATCATTATTAAGGTGGTTGAATTGCAGTGAGAAGTAATACATAATGATTGAACTTTCTCTTGGTACGTTTCTGGTTAAAGTAATAAGAGTTTTGTAATTCTAAGGTAAAAGTTTTGTGAATGACTCTAACTCTATCTGTCTTCACAGTGACACATCCATCTTCACCACCTGTGCAAGAGTACAGCACGAGAAGTGGATTTTTAAAAAGTGAGTAATAATTATTTTTGCCTCTGGCGCTCTTCTTCGGTATAATGGTGTTCGCAACAATTATATGTGCATTCCGCCACCTACTGTGCGGCTGGATAATAAAGCTCCCAAAAAATGAAATATTGAGGGACACACCCACTCATTCAAGGGTTTTTCTTTMATTCATGAGGTAGTCACCTGTAATGCATTTTATTTAACACGTGTGCCTTGTTAAATGTTAATTTGTGGAATTTATTAATGCGTTTGAGCCAATCAGTTGTGTTGTGACAATGTAGGGGTGGTATACAGAAGATAGCCCTATTTGGTAAAAGACCAAATCCATATTATGGCAAGAACAGCTCATATAAGCAAAGAGAAACGACAGTCCATCATTACCTTAAGACATGAAGGTMAGTCAATCAAGTGCAGTCAAAAAAAAMMAACGCTWTGATGAAACTGGCTCTCATGAGGACCGCCCCAGGAAAGGAAGACCCAGAGTTACCTCTGCTGCAGAGGATACGTTCATTAGAGTTACCAGCCTCAGAAATTGCAGCCCAAATAAATGCTTCAGAGTTCAAGTAACAGACACATCTCAACATCAACTGTGATGAATCRGTTCCGACCTAGAATATGTGGACAACTATAAATACCTAGGTGTCTGGTTAGACTAACTTCCCTTGCAGACTCATATTAAACATCTCCAATCCAAAATCAAATCTAGAATCGGCTTTATATTTCGCAACAAAGCCTCCTTCATTCACGCTGCCAAACTTACCCTAGTAAAACTGACTATCCTACCGATCCTCGACTTTGGCGATGTCTTCTAAAAAATAGCTTCCAATACTCTACTCAGCAAACTGGATGCAGTCTATCACAGTGCCATCCGTTTTGTTACCAAATCACCTTATACCACCCACCACTGCGACCTGTATGCTCTAGTCGGCTGGCCCTCGCTACATATTCGTCGCTAGACCAACTGGCTCCAGGTCATCTATAAGTCTATGCTAGGTAAAGCTCCACCTTATCTCAGTTCACTGGTCATGATAACACCCACCCGTAGCACACGTTCCAGCAGGTATATCTCACTGATCATCCCCAAAGCCAACACCTCATTTGGCCGCCTTTCCTTCCAGTTCTCTGATACCAGTGACTGGAGCGAATTGCAAAAATCGCTGAAGTTGGAGACTTATATTTCCCTCACCTACTTTAAACATCAGCTATCTGAGCAGCTAACCGATCGCTGCAGCTGTACATAGTCCATCTGTAAATTGCCCACCCAATCTACCTACCTCATCCCCATACTACAACTACAACATTTTCAGACAAGATAGAACGRCCAAAGGGGGCGGTGTTGCAATCTACTGCAGAGATAGCCTGCAGAGTTCCGTCCTACTATCCAGGTCTGTACCCAAACAATTTGAACTTCTAMTTTTAAAAATCCACCTCTCTAAACACAAGTCTCTCACCGTTGCCGCCTGCTATAGACCACCCTCTGCCCCCAGCTGTGCTCTGGACACCATATGTGAACTGATTGCCACCCATCTATCTTCAGAGCTCGTGCTGTTAGGTGACCTAAACTGGGACATGCTTAACACCCCAGCCATCCTAGCCAATCTAAGCTTGATGCCCTCAATTGATGCCCTCAATCTCACACAAATTATCAATGAACCTACCAGGTACCACCGCAAAGCCGTAAACACGGGCACCCTCATAGATATCATCCTAACCAACTTGTCCTCTAAATACACCTCTGCTGTTTTCAACCAAGATCTCAGTGATCACTGCCTCATTGCCTGCATCCGTAATGGGTCAGCGATCAAACGACCTCCACTCATCACTGTCAAACGCTCCCTGAAACAMTTCAGCRRGCAGGCCTTTCTAATCGACCTGGCCCGGGTATCCTGGAAGGATATTGACCTCATCCMATCAGTAGAGGATGCCTGTCTATTTTTTTTAAATGCCTTCCTCACCATCTTAAATAAGCATGCCCCATTCAAGAAATTTAGAACCAGGAACAGATATAGCCCTTGGTTCTCTCCAGACCTGACTACCCTTAACCAACACAAAAACATCCTATGGCGTTCTGCATTAGCATCGAACAGCCCCCGTGATATGCAACTTTTCAGGGAAGTTAGAAACCAATATACACAGGCAGTTAGAAAAGCCAAGGCTAGCTTTTTCAAGCAGAAATTTGCCTCCTGCAACACAAACTCAAAAAAGTTCTGGGACACTGTAAAGTCCATGGAGAATAAGAACACTCCTCCAGCTGCCCATGCACTGAGGATAGGAAACTCTGTCACCACCGATAAATCCACTATAATTGAGAATTTCAATAAGCATTTTTCTACGGCTGGCCATGCTTTCCACCTGGCTACCCCCTAACCCGGTCAACAGCACTGCACCCCCCACAGCAACTCGCCCAAGCCTTCCCCATTTCTCCTTCTCCCAAATCCAGTCAGCTGATGTTCTGAAAGAGTTGCAAAATCTGGACCCATACAAATCAGCCGGGCTAGACAATCTGGACCCTTTCTTTCTAAAACTATCTGCCGAAATTGTTGCAACCGCTATTACTAGCCTGTTCAAACTCTCTTTCGTGTCGTCTGAGATTCCCAAAGATTGGAAAGCAGCTGCCGTCATCCCCCTCTTCAAAGGGAGGGACACTCTTGACCCAAACTGCTACAGACCTATATCTATCCTACCCTGCCTTTCTAAGGTCTTCGAAAGCCAAGTCAACAAACAGATTACCGACCATTTCGAATCCCACCACACCTTCTCCGCTATGCAATCTGGTTTCAGAGCTGGTCATGGGTGCACCTTAGCCACGCTCAAGGTCCTAAATGATATCTTAACCGCCATCGATAAGAAACAATACTGTGCAGCCGTATTCATTGACCTGGCCAAGGCTTTCGACTCTGTCAATCACCACACCCTCATCGGCAGACTCGATAGCCTTGGTTCCTCAAACGATTGCCTCGCCTGGTKCACCAACTACTTCTCTGATARAGTTCAGTGTGTCAAATCGGAGGGCCTGTTGTCCAGGCCTCTGGCAGTCTCTATGGGGGTGCCACAGGGTTCAATTCTTGGGCCGACTCTCTTCTCTGTATACATCAATGATGTCGCTCTTGCTGCTGGTGAGTCTCTGATCCACCTCTATGCAGACGACACCATTCTGTATACTTCTGGCCCTTCTTTGGACACTGTGTTAACAACCCTCCAGACGAGCTTCAAAGCCATACAACTCCTTCCGTGGCCTCCAACTGCTCTTAAATACAAGTAAAACTAAATGCATGCTCTTCAACCGATCGCTGCCTGCACCTGTCCGCCCGTCCAGCATCACTACTCTGGACGGTTCTGACTTAGAATATGTGGACAACTACAMATACCTAGGTGTCTGGTTAGACTGTAAACTCTCCTTCCAGAATCACATCAAACATCTCCAATCCAAAGTTAAATCTAGCATTGGCTTCCTATTTCGCAACAAAGCATCCTTCACTCATGCTGCCAAACATACCCTCGTAAAACTGACCATCCTACCGATCCTCGACTTCGGCGATGTCATTTACAAAATAGCCTCCAATACCCTACTCAATAAATTGGATGCAGTCTATCACAGTGCCATCCGTTTTGTCACCAAAGCCCCATATACTACCCACCACTGCGACCTGTACGCTCTCGTTGGCTGGCCCTCACTTCATACTCGTCGCAAAACCCACTGGCTCCAGGTCATCTACAAGACCCTGCTAGGTAAAATCCCCCCTTATCTCAGCTCACTGGTCACCATAGCAGCACCCACCTGTAGCACGTGCTCCAGCAGGTATTTATCTCTGGTCACCCCCAAAACCAATTCCTCCTTTGGCCGCCTCTCCTTCCAGTTCTCTGCTGCCAATGACTGGAACGAACTACAAAAATCTCTGAAACTGGAAACRCTTATCTCCCTCACTAGCTTTAAGCACCAGCTGTCAGAGCAGCTCACAGATTACTGCACCTGTACATAGCCCATCTATAATTTAGCCCAAACAACTACCTCTTCCCCTACTGTATTTATTTATTTAGCTCTTTTGCACCCCATTATTTMTATTTCTACTTTGCACATTCTTCCACTGCAAATCTACCATTCCAGTGTTTTACTTGCTTTATTGTATTTACATCGCCACCATGGCCTTTTTTTGCCTTTACCTCCCTTATCTCACCTCATTTGCTCACATTGTATATAGACTTATTTTTGTACTTTATTATTGACTGTATGTTTGTTTTACTCCATGTGTAACTCTGTGTTGTTGTATGTGTCGAACTGCTTTGCTTTCTCTTGGCCAGGTCGCAATTGTAAATGAGAACTTGTTCTCAACTTCCCTACCTGTTTAAATAAGGTGAAATAAAATAAATAAATAAAAGTCCAAATTTGAGATATTTGGTTCCAACCGCCATGTCTTTGTGAGACGCRGAGTAGGTGAACAGATTATCTCYGCATGTGTGGTTCCCACAGTGAAGGATGGAGGAGGAGGTGTGATGGTGCTTTGCTGGTGACACTGTCAGTGATTTATTTCGAATTCAAGGCATACTTAACCAGCATGGCTACCACAGCATTCTGCAGCGATACGCCATCCCATCTAGTTTGCGCTTAGTGGGACTATCATTTGTCTTCAACAGGACAATGACCCAGCACACCTCCAGGCTGTGTAAGGGCTATTTAAGCTTTTAACTGATGTATAACACTTGTATTTTCATGAATGCTTAATATTACGAATGTTGCATTTTTGAATTTCGCGCTCTGCAATTTCACCGGATGTTGKCCAGATGGGACGCTAGCATGCCATTGATCAGCAAGAAGTTTTAACCAAGCAGGAGAGTGATGGAGTGCTGCATCAGATGACCTGGCCTCCACAATCCCCCGACCTCAACCCAATTGAGATGGTTTGGGATGAGTTGGACCGCAGAGTGAAGGAAAAGCAGCCAACAAGTGCTCAGCATATGTGGGAACTCCTTGGAAAAGCATTCCAGGTGAAGCTGGTTGAGAGAAAGCCAAGCGTGTGCAAAGCTGTCATCATGGCAAAGGGTGGCTATTTTGAAGAATATCAAATATATTTTGATTTGTTAACACTTTTTTGGTTACTACATGATTCCATATGTGTTATTTCATAGTTTTGATGTGTTCACTATTATTCTACAATGTAGAAAATAGTAAAAATAAAGAAAAACCCTTGAATGRGTAGGTGTGTCCAAACCTTTGACTGGTACTTAATATATATACAAACTATCAATAACGAAAATGCAATTAMACTAAATCAGCATGCTTTTCTAACAACATTCTAATCAGGTCCCTACACAGGCTCAGAAGGACATTTCCTGGCGACAGTACTCCAGTACTCCTGGCGACAGTACTCCTTGCAGTGCTTCTGCCGTGAAGTCTTGGAGGCCCCAAAAAACTTCTCGGCTTCAGATATAATGATGTCCAGCTTCTTGGACACTTATGCAGTACAATTATTAACTGTGGCTATAAATGCTACAAAATCCAATACGTGTATCAAGATCACTTGATTGACGTATAACATTTGCAATTGGTTCAGCACTGTGGCCTCTTTTTATCCTCTATGGGATTGGTGTCGTCGCTAACACGGTTGAGCTAACGTGAGCTAATGTGATTAGCATGACATTGTAAGTAACAAGAACATTTCAAGAACATAGAACATAGACATGAACAAGAACATAGACATGTCTTATATGGGCAGAACGCTTACATTCTTGTTAATCTAACTGCGCTGTCCAATTTACAGTAGCTATTACAGTGAAATAATACCATGCTATTGTTTGAGGAGAGTGCACAAGTATGTAATTGCAATTGTATCAATAAATCAATAAAGCAATTAGGCACATTTGGGCAGACTTGATACAACATTTTGAACAGTAATGCAATGGTTAATTGGATCAGTCTAAAGCTTTGCACATACACTGCTGCTATCTAGTGGCCAAAATCTAAATTGTGCCTAGATTGCAATAATACATGGTGGCCTTTCTCTTAAATTTCAAAGATTATGAAAAAAACACACAAAAAAAAGTTTTTTTCATTGTATTATCTTTTACCAGATCTAATGTGATATTCGCCTACATTACTTTCACATTTCCACAAACTTCAAAGTGTTTATTTTCAAATGGTATCAAGAATATGCATATCCTTGCTTCAGGTCCCGAGATACAGGCAGTTAGATTTGGGTATGTCATTTTAGGCGAAAATTGTAAAAAAGGCTCTGATCCTTACATTTTTCCTAATTTAGCAGACGCTCTTATCCAGAGCGACTTACAGGAGCAATTAGGGTTAAGTGCCTTGCTCAAGGGCACATCGTCAGATTTTTCACCTAGTTGGCGGAGATTAGAACCAGCTACCTTTCGGTACCGGCCCAACTCCCAGCTGTCCACTTCATGAGTCAATAATTATGCAAGCCACAATGCACACTCCTTTTGTTCTTTAGTTAAACATGATATCAACACCATACCACTCCTGGTTACTTTGACAGCATCTACTTTTCTCAGTGCCTTCTTCACCATCCTTGTGACTTCAAAAGGGTTTCCCAAAGAAACATCCTCATCCAAAAACTTACTCCAACAAGCAAAGATTCATCAGAATCAATTTTTTGCCCCTTTTGTTAAATTCTTGGACTTCACTATTGTCCACTCATCTTCAAACACTTCTGCTTCCTCCATCTCAACCTCTCTCTCCGTAGCCTCTGTTCTTCTTAATCTCCAATCACCGCCTTGTTTCTCGATGTCCACAATATTGCTACGCACCCATTCTTTTTTCACTACCGCCTTTCTCTCTCTCTCTTTCGCACTTTTTGCCTCCTCCCATCTCTCTCTCACTCATGCCCACACCCCCGCCTCCCCACACACACACAGCACTGACCTAGTATGTTTTACGACCTCTTTTGCAGACTATCGTACCATGGAAGTGGATCCCAACACAGCATGTGCAACTCTCTCTCTGTCAAACAGAAACAAGGAGATAGCATGGAGTGACAAGGCCCAGGCCTCTTCAGACCATCTAGACAGGTTTACTTACTATCACCAGGCTCTGTGCAAAGAGGGTCTGTCTGAAACCTGCTACTGGGAGGTAGAGTGGAGCGGGGGGATCGTTGATGTGGCAGTCTCATACAGAGGGATCAGCAGGAAAGGTTGGGGCAATGACTGTTGTTTTGGACACAATGATCAGTCCTGGAGTTTGGTCTGCTCTCCCTCCAGTTGTTCATTCTGGCACAATAATAACTACAAAACCAACATCCCTGTCCCCCGCGCCTCCAGAGTAGGAGTGTACCTGGACCACAAGGCAGGTACTCTGTCCTTCTACAGTGTCTCTGACACAATGACCCTCCTCCACAGAGTCCAGACCACATTCACTCAGCCCCTCTATCCTGGGTTTGGWGTTGATTTAGGATCATCTCTAAAGATATGCCCCCTGCCAGTATGACAATGCTCTAACAACACTCAAACCCCTCCTARCATGTTATGGTCCTGGTACAGTAACCCTAGGCTTGCTCTACCGGCGTTTTACTCACTTTATTTTTGTTAAATATGCTGTGCCAGATCCTTTTGTAAAAAGCATTGCACTGTTAAAAAAGGAGTGCCGATATTTTGGTTAAGGGTTTGTAAGCATTTCATGGCGCATGTGACAAATACAATTTAATTTTTTTCGATTTTTTATTCCATTTTAATTTCAGCTCGTCTATATTAGTAGTGTCGTGACTGAATCCGAATTAGTTAGGTAACATAGATAAATAAGATGTTTTATCTTATTCTTGTCATTAGAATGTCTTCTTTTGGACTATACTGTTGGCAGTTATCCCTTCTCAGCTAGGGCTTAGTCACTTGGGGCCCAGAGAGGGGAGAGGTCAGGCTTGTCTTCATATGTCAATGTATCTGTTAAACCATGTGATGCTATGAAGAATATCAGAAGGGGAGGAGGACAGAATGGAGGCTTGTCTTCTTATGGGAATGTGTCTGTAACTATTGTATGTCCCCTCTGAGGTTGCCCTTATCTTGACCTAGTATATGACCTAAGAGGCTCACTGTCTTTTCTGAGCTTGTCCAGGAGTGGGTGTATTTGAGATGGGAGTATCTGGAATTGACAATTGATATATGCCATTGGATGAGGTAATGTTTTCGTACTAAGTGGTACCAAGAACGAGATTAGAATCTCGTTTTAGGAGACCAAACTGAACGATAATTTATAGCTAATGCTATCTAGCTATGGGATACTCCTCTTTCAAGTAAAAGGTTCTTTGTAATGTTCCTAAGATCGTTTGTTCGTCATGTGAGTTGAGAGGGGTGTGTCTTGGCTATAAATTATACTAAGAATTGTTTTGTAGGGACTCTCATTCATTTCAATTCATTTATAGACACTGAATTGATCTGAGAGTCAAAAAGGGCTATGGTGAAGTTCATATATAATTAAAGATGGACTTTATAATATAACTCTGACTTGTGTGTGGTTGGCTCTCTCATCATTGAGTAATACAGGAAATKACCACGACAGTAGATGGGCAAGCACTCATGGCTTCATATGTGTTTTTGATTGTCAGATTAATCCAATTAAAGTAAGATTGGTATGACTTTTGTTTTGTCCAATACAACAGGTTAAATGTGTATAGTACAGTTTCGTTACTGTTTCAAGGCATCACCTCTACCCTGTTGAGCACATACACACACCCCACTATAATGCAACAACCCACCAGTTGAAGAAGGAGAGTAGCTGGTGCTGGTCGTAGCCCTGTAGTTTGTATGGCCCCATGGGACAGAGGATGGCACGGATGCCCCCGATGCCCAGGGCAGCTGCAAGCAGGCCAGTGTAGAACAGGATGTGCCGTTCCCGGTGCTCCATCTGGTGAATCATGTTGTGCGTGTCGATGTAGAAGTCCTCGAACGGGAACGCCACCACTGGGAGCATGGCTGTGCCTGAGGGAGGACGGGGGAGTGGAATCAGAATTCCATTAGAGGGATTTTATTTAGATTGGGAAAATGTMAATAGTATGGGGCAAAGTAGGGATCTGAGAAGTAGAGAGCTCARAAGTAATTCAGCCCTAATGTGTCAATTATTTAGAAGGGATGATYCATCAATCAAATGTATTTTTATAAAGCCCTTTATCCAACAGCAGTTGTCACAGAGTAAGASAAATGGTGGTAGAAGTGGGTACACATTTGAAAGTTCAGCCGTGTACTGCATAACATGACAGAGCTGGTAAATACTGAAACAGAAGTTAGTTCAATTTAGAGTTTAAGATAAGATAAGTCTAAGTTTTTTGCATCATCTAAGATGCACGTTTTTTGTACTAAGATGCTAGCTCCATGATTTTCAAATGTCTCGATACGACCCGTCAGACTCAGATCAGTCCGTTTAAGAATAACATAACCAGTTATATTCCAGGAAGATGAAGTACTTTGCCATCAGGACAAATTTTGTTAAAATTTCAAACTGTCGGAAAATCAAAACTTGCTAAATCAAGGTAGATAATTGCTAACTAGCTAGCTGAGCTAGGCTAGTTGATCTGAACCACAAATCTATGACAAACAACAGGCTACTACATGTACTGATAATTAATGTACTGCTATCAATGTGCCATTGTAAGTGGCATATTAGCTTTCAWGACTTAGACCTCAATACATAGCTAGCTAGATGATTTTGTCTACTTGGCGGACCTCACAATTCCCTAATGTTATGTGTTAAGTCTCATTGGATCTAACGTTATTGAGATGCTAGTCAGGTAGACTGAGGCTAGTTAGATAGGCTGTGTGGGGGTAATTCAGGACACAGAGAGCACCCATTAGGTGTTGTGGTATAATGAACCRTCCTTTTTACAAGCAGCCATGGTCCTTAGAGATGTAGCTAGAGAGGGTGGACTCCCATGGTCAGTTGGCATAGGCCTGCACTGGGGCTCAACTGCAGTTACACCACTATCTCTAATATTACAGAACCTMTTTTCTCAGAACCTTGTCATTTTCAGTTGTCTAACTCTGTGACAACTGTTGTTGGAAAAAGGGCTTTATAAAATACAATTGATTGATGGATCATCCCTTCTAAATAATTGACACATTAGGGCTGAATTACCTCTGGAGTTCTCTACTTCTCAGATCTCTACTTTGCCCCATACTATTACTGTGTGTCTGGCTGCTACTCTGAGGTGAGACAGAAAATTCAATAATGAGTCATCATAAGTAATGGGGTTGGTTTGAGCTCACATCCAGGGTCCAACTGCTAGCATTGAGCACATGCAATCCTCTGATGCATTTGTCACCCACAGCACTCAGACCCATGTACATCTACAGTTGAAGTCAGAAGTTCACATACACCTTAGCCAAATACATTTAAACAGTTTTTTCACAATTCCTGACATTTTATCCTAGTAAAAATTCCCTGTCTTAGGTCAGTTAGGATCACCACTTTATTTTAAGAATGTGAAATGTCAGAATAATAGTAGGGAGAATGATTTATTTCAGTTTTTATTTTTTTCATCACATTCCCAGTGGGTCAGAYGTTTACATACACTCAAKTAGTATTTGGTAGCATTGCCTTTAAATTGTTTAACTTGGGTSAAATGTKTTGGGTAGCCTTCCACAAGCTTCCCACAATAAGTTGGGTAAMTGAGTCAGGTTTGTAGGCCTCCTTGCTCGCACACGCTTTTTCAGTTCTGCCCACAAATTTTCTATAGGATTGAGGTCAGGGCTTTGTGATGGCCACTCCAATACCTTGACATTCTTGTCCTTAAGCCATTTTGCCACAACTTTGGAAGTATGCTTGGGGTCATTGTCCATTTGGAAAACCCATTTGCGACCAAGCTTTAACTTCCTGACTGATGTTTTGAGATGTTTCTTCAATATATCCACATCATTTCCCCCCCTCATGATGCCATCTATTTTGTGAAGTGCACCAGGCCCTCCTGCAGAAAAGCACCCCCACAAAATTATGCTGCCACCCCCGTGCTTCACGGTCGGCTTACAAGCCTCCACCTTTTTCCTCCAAACATAAAGATGGTCATTATGGCTAAACAGTTTTATTTTTGTTTCATCAGACCAGAAGACATTTCTCCAAAAGGTACGATCTTTGTCCCCATATGCAGTTGCAAACCGTAGTCTGGCTTTTTTAATGGCGGTTTTGGAGCAGTGGCTTCTTCCTTGCTGAGTGGCCTTTCAGGTTACGTTGATGTAGGACTCGTTTTACTGTGGATATAGATACTTTTGTACTGGTTTCCTCCAGCATCTTCACAAGGTCCTTTGCTGCTGTTCTGGGATTGATTTGCACTTTTCGCACCAAAGTACATTCATCTCTAGGAAACGGAACTTGTCTCTTTCCTGAGCGGTATGACGGYTGCGTGGTCCCATGGTGTTTATACTTGTGTACTATTGTTTGTACAGATGAATGTGGTACCTTCAGGCATTTGGAAATTAGTGCCAATGATGAACCAGACTTGTGGAGGTCCACAATTTGTTTTATTGAGGTCTTGACTGATTTCTTTTGATTTTCCCATGATGTCAAGCAAAGAGGCACTGAGTTTGAAGGTAGTCCTTGAAATACAACCACAGGTACACCTCAAATTGACTCAAATTATGGGAATTAGCCTATCAGAAACTTTTAAAGCCATGACATCATTTTCTGGAATTTTCCAAGCTATTTAAAGGCTGTCAACTTAGTGTATGTAAACTTCTGACGCACTGGAATTGCAATACAGCGAATTATAAGTGAAATAATCTGTCTGAAAACAATTGTTGGAAAAATTACTTGTGTCATGCAAAGTAGATGTCCTAACTGACTTAAATAAACTATAGTTTGTTAATAAGAAATTTCGGGAGTGGTTGAAAAATGAGTTTTAATGACTCAAACCTAAGTGTATGTAAACTTCCGACTTCAACTGTACATGTATTTATGTCTCTAGACGAAGGGGGGCAAATTACGGCCCGCCGGCCGTATCCGGCCCATTGGGCACTTCAATCCGGCCCGCAAGGTCCTTTTTACTTTATAAAAATGTTTTGCCCTTTTTTCTCCCCAATTTYATGGTATCCAATTGGTCGTTACAGTGTTGTCCCATCACTTCAACTCCCGTACGGACTCGGGAGATGCRAAGGTCGAGAGCCGTGCGTCCTCTGAAACACGACCCAGCCAAGCTGCACTGCTTCTTGACACAATGCCCACTTAACCCAGAAGCCAGATGCATCAGCGTGCATGCACCCGGCCCACCACAGGAGTCGCTAGAGTGCAACGGGACAAGGAAATCTCAGCCTAACCCGGACAAATTGTGCACCGCCTCATGGGTCTCACMGCCTGGGATCGAACCCGGGTCTATAATGACGCCTCAGTGCCCTAGGCGCAGCGGTCTCATTTTAACAAACAATTGGCCCCCCCAAAAAATGTGTCCCTCTGTTGAATTTCAAAATCCTGATGTGGCCCTCGAGACAAAATGTTTGCCCATCCTTGCTCTAGACCAAAACTAGCCTTACAGCTGAACTACTCAAATGGCCAAGGTGTTTCGAATGAAGTAGTAAAAAACCTTTGTTGGAAGCCATAACACAGTGCAGAGCCAAAGTCAAACATCTGTCTCTCATTATGAGTTTTGCAGTGCAATATAATGAAGTGCAGTCCACACATCCTCTCCTTCAATGCAAATGTCAAGTAAACTCAGAACGTTAATCTCTGTCCCTCCACCGTGTAGTTTCTCTAAGAGACTACAATCCATAGAAATCATTCGGCATTAAGAGATAGATAATGATTAGGCATTGAGAAATTAAAGCTTTGAAAAAAGTAAAAATGATGTTCCATGAATTAAATCGGTTTGAACAATAAGTACTCCCTATACCAATACACAAGGATGAGTGTTCAACATCAATGTTCCACTCATCCCCCTCCCCTTGAAAACAAACAGGAGCACCTTACCAAAGAGATGGAGCAGAGTACACAAGTAGAGCACCTTGGTTCTCCCAAGGCAGGTATCAGCAAACCATCCCACCATSACAGGAGTGAGTGTACTGGCCCCCACAAAGCACAGGTTAACGGTAGCAGCCTGGTAGTGATCATAGCCCAGCTTCACCGTACAGAACAGGATCATGTTACACACAATCCCAAAGAAGGTGAACCTCTCAAACAGCTCCACCAGCAGGATGCAGATGATGACTTGGAGCTTTTTGCGGTTCTGCTGGGGACGGTTCTGGGGCAGCCCCCTGCTCGGGCACGGGGTCATGGAGGGCCGACACAGCTGGTGGTGCCCCCCTTCCATGGAGGGCCGACGTAACTGATGGTAGTGCCACCCCTCTTCCGGCAGCCCTTGGAGGTACACTGCCACCATACTGCCTGCCTGGTTATCTGTCTGCCTGGCTGGCTGAATGTGTCTAAGAGAATATAACAACAGAGAGAGAACACTGGKATGAAGCGCCTTCCTTCTCAGAAGAGGAGTTACTGTAGAATCCAGGGCTGGAATTATACACCTTTCTGTGAGTGGTCTGGAACCGGAATGGGGTGTCGGTGACCAAAGTGTCCGCACTGGGTGCTCTGTAATTGATCCTGTTGTGGCTCAGATGTGTCTGCTGACTRGGATGGTAAGGTCCCAGCAGTAGTTTGATTGGGGGCCACCACGTACAAATTATGCTGTGCCATATGTTCCCTGTGACCCATACGCGGGTGTGAGTGATAGGAGATATTTAGGAAGTGTCCCTGACATATTTTCTAAATGAGCTTCAGGGTATACTAATATTGTTTTGAGGGCTCCTCTGTTACAAAACAGAGGTAATGATTAAGGGATAATGTGCTTCGATGGTTTCTGTAGTGTTTATAGTGTATTGATAAAAATAATGGAGTTATGAATAACTGATATTAAATTAATCATTTTTTTTCCTACATTGATAAAAAAAAAATATATATATATATATATTTTCTAAAATAGCAAAGACTATAATTCTGTGTGCTGTGTTTTGTTATCAAACCCTTTGGACAACAGTGAGTTCTCTGGCTGTGCCCTCATCGCCACCCAAAAAGACTACCCCAAAAAATKTTACATGTTTATATCAAATCAAATTACAGACAATTGAAATAGAGGCCAACACCATTACAGACACCTAAATTATGTCACACTCAACTGCTAGAGCAGTCTTCCAAAGTGAAAGTTAATTTAGGTTCACCCTGAAGAGGTGCTGCCACAATTAGACAGCTTGTGTGAAGTGTGAGACCTTGAAGAGTCAGCAGGTCTCCTTAATATAGCATCTCCCTAATGGTTGGCCTGGCCCATAGAAAAATAACCGCTTTGTACAATTTCCAATATTTAACGTTACCCCTTTTTAAGAAAATGAAACAGTCTATTTCCATGTCAATCWATTTTTTCATGGTCGTCACTAGTTACCACAGCCACAAAGTCAGAATTATGACTAAACCCCGCCTATTTCTACAATTCATCTTCTTAACATATGATTTGACACCTAACCTTAACTCTAACTTTAACCACACTGCTAACCATATGCTCTAACATTAAATTAAGATCGAAAAGCACATTTTTACTATAGCCAATTTTAACTTTGTGGTTGTGATAACAACCCTCGCTTCATGATGTCACTGTGGTTACCGCACAGCGTCAACACGGGGCGTCACGTTCTGCGTTGGTRATTGGCTAGACATTGCGTGGCGTATCATGGGGATATATTTTTTGTAATCACAACCAAGTAATCAGAAGGAAAGAGAAACATCCACATGTTTCTTAGATAGTCCTCGATGTCATTTCAGATTAAATACAATTGATTTATAAAGCCCTTTTTACACCAGCAGATGTCAAAGTGTTTTTTTTTTTACAAAAATCCAGCCTAAAACCCTAAACAGCAAGTAATGCAGATGTAGAACAGTGGCTAGGAAAAACTCCCTAGAAAGGCAACCTAGAGCGGAACTAGGCTCTGAGGGGTGGCCCAGTCCTCTTCTGGCTGTGCCTGGTGGAGATTATAAAAGCAGGGGTGACCCGTCATTCAGGGAAGGTGAGAGCCCCACCTGTTTTGAGCCCTATTGCATGTTATTTAGGCATTAATACATGTCTCATATCAGTTCGCTGGCGTCTACCTAGAATTTATCTTCATATCTTTTGCTTTCTTGAGTAAGGAAGCTCCAAAATACAGGTGTTTCAGCCTAGCTCAGTGCTTTCTGTGGTGGTGGGGCAGCCATGATTGGCTTAGTGTTCTGTCACCGCAAAATCGAAAAGTCAAGCMCCTTGGGTGCTGCCATACAGTTACATTAGAAGTGCCCAACTAAGAAGACCCAAGGTCATTGGCCACAGATATAATGATGTCAAATCACGCTATATCTACCGTAGCTTTGATTGGACTCATGTCATCATACTTTCAAAATCTTAGCTAACAAAAGATAGCAGTCATCATCATCATGAATCAAGTCGACAATCTACTGGCAAATCCCTTTCAATCCTTGTCATATGAAGATAAATTATAGGTAAAACGTATCGGTGCTCACCGACCATTGGACATAAACATTACACAACAAGTTGGAAATTCAACAGTGAGTGGTTTGGAAGGAATCAGTGGCTAACTGATTCGGCGCGGCGGGGCGACGAGGCTTTAGATCGTTGTGCCAGTAAGTGAAAGGTTGCTAGCTCGAATCCCCGAGCTGACAAGGTAAGAATCTGTCGTTCTGTCCCTGAACAAGGGGTCACTGTTCCTAGGCCATCATTATAAATAAGAATTTGTTCTTAACTGACTTGCCTAGTTAAATAAAAACTGCAAGCAAAGCGATCACTAGCCTGCTATTCAGTGGAGTGGGTTTGTGTGTGGTCCAAGTCTGGGTTTAAGGGTCTCTTTTCCAAGCTTAAAAGGATAAACATTCACAACATTGGCATGATTTCTGCTGTGTTCAAAACAACTGGAAACTGTGACATCTCTCAGTTTTCAGTGTGTTCAAGACAACTGGGAAATACGTTTTGAACTGTCATCCAACTCAAAATTCCATGTTCGGGCCTCTTTCTAGAGTTCTGACCTGAAGATCACTTAAGTCATGATACAACCCTGTTTTATTTTTTTAAGTTCGAAGTTGTTGGTCCCCCGAATGGCGCAGCGGTCTAAGCAACTGCATCTCAGTGCAAGAGGTGTCACTACAGTCCCTAGTTCAAATCCAGGCTGTATCACATCTGGCTGTGATTGAGAGTCCCATAGGGTGGCGCACAATTGGCCCAGGTAGGCCGTCATTGTAAATAAGAATTTGTTCTTAACTGCCTTGCCTAGTTAAATAAAGGTGAACAAAAATAAATTGTCTTGAAAGCGCCATAAATCCAGAGAATAACAGCCTTTGATGGCAAAATTTGCCAACGAAGGACGGCCATGCCACCTTCCAGTTCAAGTGAGCACAGTACAACAAGGTGAGTCCAAGAATGTATTTGCTGCTGCATAAATGACGTAGTATGCCAAGGAGATATGTATACTGTAGCTAAGAAAGTAATAGTATGCTGTTAGTAGCCCATGTGCCTCACCCTTATAATTTGGTCCATTTTCCCCTCATCATTTCGCCTACTGTTCTGACTTGGTGGTGCACATGTAGCCTATTGCCTGTTTTAGAGGAATGTCATCAAATATTGTAAGAGCTTTCATTGTCTGCTGATATGCCTCCTTTATTCATCCTACTGTTCTGTACAGGGAGAATATTGTAAGAACGGCCCATGTTCTGAATTCTGTCGCTGTACATTTCAAAAGTGCTGAACAATTGACTACGTCCGTCCTAGCTCGCTTATGAATATCTTAAGCCCTGCAGTCTAGGGGGGATGGAAACGAGACCTGTAACATATCTCATGCAAATCATAACAGTAAAAAGGAACAGTGAGAACTAAAAGAAATCCACAGACAACTTAAACCTACCGTCAAACACTTCAAGTTTATTTTAAATTGGGTGTGGGAAAAAGGGGCTGAGCTGGACCCAAGGAAAGAAATAATAAATATCCCAAAACCCCTAAGCTAGTCTTACATGCTTCAATAACCGCTAGCTAACTAACCAATAAAATACAGTGGGTGGTCCGCCCAGTTCTAACTAGGATTCTTAGACAATGTTTTCCTACGGGTAATGTATGCCCATGGGCGACTTGTCTTGCCATCCCCTTTTCCCACCAACAAACAAACAGCCATTCAATTAAATTAAATTAAATTAAATTAAATTAAATTCATCCATCCATCCATCCATCCATCCATCCATACATCCATACATGATAACGGATAAAGTGAGATGTAGGCACCAAAACAAGAAGAGATAATAGCTCAATCCAAACAGAAAGAGAGAGCATTTGGGAAAACAACTGACTGGGTTTTTAAACCAAGGGAAAGGGAATGTGATTGGGTAAGGGAAAAGGAGGAGGTGTGTCTTCAGATTGATGACTGATTGGCAACTGATGATTGCCACCTGTGACTAGGGCAGAAGGAGAAAAAAACAAATACTCACAGGATACTTGTATCCGTAACAGATGACCAGCAGGGTCAAATAATAATCACAGTTGTTGTAGAGGGTGCAACAGACAAGGTAGCACATCCAGTGAACAGTTCAATGTTCCATAGCTGCAGGCAGAACAGTTGAAACTGGAGCAGCAGCATGACTGGGGATAGCCAGGAATCATCAGGCCAGATCGTCTTAAGGCATGGTCCTAGGCTCAGGTCCTGAGAGAATTAGAGGGAGTATACTTAAGTTCACACAGGACACCAGATTGGACAGACTGACCCTAGCCCCCTGGGACATAGACTATTGCAGCATAGATACTGGAGGCTGAGACAAAGCAAAGCAACAAATTGCACGCATAGCTAGCTAAGTAAGTAACTAGCTCATTTGCTAACTGGCAAACATGCTACCTAGCTAGATAGCTAACTAGCCAAGGGAAGCTAGTGCCAGAGGATTAGCTGTCTGACCCTTTTACAGTAATTAATCCTAAGCATATTCAACAACAGTCTGCTAGGCTTGCTAGGGCTGTTCAGCCCTGCAAATAGCTTGGATAACTTTACTAATGTGTGGTCAAGCTGGTGGGTCTTTGAAGCTCTGATTTGGCTGGTCTGTAAACGTTCAAGTAGCCATGTACATGACGCTCACTAGATTAACATCAATTACTGCTGTTCAGAGGAGTTGCTGTTCAGTTTTAGGATCCCCTTTGCATAGATTTGCTTTGTTGCTGACACATCTATATTTTATCAAGTTGTTTAAACTCTAACTAATTTCCTTCTCTGTGACTGCACAATACACCAGCAAGAGGATCCACAAAATAAAAATGGCTTGTGCTCTTTCTTAGCTCAAGTCATTTGTTTGTTTGATRCCAGGGGGGAAGATGTCAAGCTTCCCTGCCTCTGCTTCCAAGAGTTTAAGCTGAACTCCTCTGAAGATGTACCAGGACAGTGGCAGGGAACTGCACCGATCCAAAAGTGTGGACTATGACTCGACACGCGATGCCACCTACCCTCTGCTCTCCCCCATTTACCAACACGACAGCTATGAGAGTGATGAGGACCTGTCTGCAGGTCACCATGCCCATCAGATAGACACCTCAGYCACACAGAGTAAAGACGCCAGACCCCTCTCACCCATCAGATATGGTTGGTGTACAAGAGCAGTATTACCCAACTTGACTCAGCAGAAAATTAGCTAAATTGTCATTAGCACCACCTGCTGTTTAGCTAGGGTTGATCCCCTCATCAACAAGTAAGGGGATAGTTCACCCAAATTACAAAATGTGACATTGGTTTCCTTACCCTGTAAGCAGTATATGGATAACGTATGACAGCAATCCATTAGGGCCGGGGTGATACCAGTATCACGATACTCGTTAGTATCGTGGCAAGGAAACAAAACATGAAGCGGATATAACTTCTTTAAGAAAACAACCCTAATGTTGGAAACAAAAAGCATTATGTTGTCATCCAGAGTTAAATGTATTTATTTTCCAAGCTACAGCACATAGCTATTTTACATACAGCAAGCAGGTTTTTAAAGGACCAAAGAGTCTGTCTGCTTCGTGTTTTTATTTTTGCCATGGAAACATGATCCACCACAGAAGCCCCCAGAGAGGACAGCAGTGACCGAGGTGGAGGATCTAGAGGCATCTCTCTTTGCATGAGAGAGGTGGCTGGTCTACAAAGCCAAAGAGGAGCAAAAAGAAAGCAGAGGAGGTGCACTGGCATATCTTTTTWGTTTTTTCTTCGGTTCGGCAACTCCTGTTTGCATTTGAGTCAGAATTTGATAACTTAGTTGTTGATAATTATTGATATTTTCAGTTCTGTAAATTAGGGTCGCAAATGTCTCCACATGGAGCGCCTACTGAAGGAGAGGAATGAGGAACCGGAGAGGGAGCAGTAGTAGTAGAAGAAGAAGATGAAGAAGATGAAGAAGGTGGTGGAGGAGGAGATTCAGGAGTGGCTGCAGATGAAGAGCCCCCTTCTTTTCACCCAGTTATTAGCACAATCCCAGAGAGGAASCGTGCAGTTTGTGTGCTTTCTGATGCGTACAGTATCTGGGCACCTAAAGGTGGGAGTAATTTTTGTGTTATTGTTTGCCATCTCCAGGAGAAACAGCTGAAGGAGAACAAGGAGCAGAAGGAGATGCAGAGGGAGATTGAAGAGAAAGCAGAGGAGAAGTACAGAGAGTGGTTACAGAGGAAGAACCTGGAGAAAATACAGAGAGAATGTAGGTTCCTTAACAGGAGCCTTGTAGAATTATTCATATAATTATTCAGAACCGTTAACTGTGAGAATGGAAAAAGAGGAAAACGAATGAAAATCTTGGAAATGTTTTGTTGCTTTGCTCTCTATATTAACAGCCTGCAGTTGTTAGAAGAGATCGACATGTTAGCCATTTGCAAAATATTCCCATTTTCTCTCTCATGCAACAACACAACTAAACCATGTTATTGAAGAATACAGCAGTTTGCTGAATGCTTTGCAGTTTGCTGAATGCTTTGCAGTTTGCTGAATACAAGTTGATATGAACTTGTGGAACTGAATTAACGCAAGGCAAATTCCTGTAAATGTTCATTTGAACTAGGGTTTGAATGTTTCTGACAAATTAGCTTTGGTTTCCATGGAAACTAGTATGAGATGTTTCCGGTCCTGAGGTTGGAGCGCTTGTGTTGTGACAGGAGGAGGCAGCCAGTATAGGGAGCGCAGACAGAGAGCAGAGGGGAAGTTTAAGAAATGGCTTTGTGCGCAGGACAAGAGTGGACCCAGTCCCAAGGCACCCGGCTGCCCACGAGGTAACATAACGGTCTTCACCTTGTTTAGCGTTGTCATTGTGTCATATACACTTTGTGGAGAATGCTAATTATGAGGGAATTAAGTCAAGGTCAGAATCTGTTGACACACCTCTGCCACACCTCAATTTCTGCAAGCTCCACCCCAAATGAATACCTGGCTGACACATGCGTTGCCCATAATAAAATTCAAGGTCAGAATACCCGTACAAAAAAAGATTCATTAAAAGGGAAAGAAGTTCCATTTACACACGCTTAACTCCAGTCTGAATTCTCCCCAAACTGTATTTCTCAGATACAGTGGGGAAAAAATGCTAACAAAAATGCTAACATGGTCACATCAGTAGAGAGCTGTAGAATATTAGTCAATAACAGGAGATATGGTGTCAGTGGGTGGGTGTTTGTGTGCATGTAGTCAATAGTAGGATGTGTGTGTGTGTGTAGCCAATAACAGGAGATATGGTGTCAGTGGGTGAAAGATAAACATTCCTCAGGCTACAGTGCTTAATGTGGAACCATCATGTGACACACACACTGAAGAACAAAATGGTGGCCAGGTATGGTGCACAGTGCCTTTCACTCACATGCATTGTTCTGTGTCCAGCCTTGTGTCCATGTGCTTCTGTGGGCTGAGATGACAACGAACCAGTGTGTCAGTAGAGAGAGGAAGAAGGTCATTGTATGGATTGAGGTCAAATGGATTCATTACACAGATTAAATTAAATCAGCCCTCATTAACGAGATGTTTAAAAACAACAAGATAACTAATGTAAAATATACTGGGCCCGTTAATGTAAATGGGTTCAGAACTTTTGTTAAAYAACACAGTTAAAAATATATGGCAAATAGAAATCAAAACTAGATGCTCGTCAGATATAGATGGGAGGGGTTGAGGGTAGCTAAAGAATGGGATTAAAAACAAACAAAATATAACTTTTGTCAAATATACTGTGTCCGTAAAATGTATATAGTATATATAAGCTGGAAGTAGAAGCCCTAGTGTTGTTGTCCATTAGTTTCCTCCAATTAGGGGCGGGGTGGCAGGTTTTGGGAAATATAAGGGAAATATATATATTTATATATATACACAGTACTGGAAATGATGCAGACAATTACATTGATGGAAGCTACAATCTATCTGCTCTACCCCCCCCAAGATGTTTACTGGTAAAGGCCTACGTGTTTGTCTTGTGTTTTTGCCTGCTCTATACTTAGCCTTTATCGTGTGGTTCTGAATGCACTGGAATGTGTTTGTTGACCGCAGTCAGGAGGTGGCAAATAGTGATAGAGGGGCAGCCCATGTGTCTCTGTCTTCGTGTGTGTGTTTCTCAGTGTTTTATATGCAGCTGGGGTCCAAATGACACCTGTCGAGACAAAAGAGTTGTGGTTCCATTTCTCCAGGAGCAGCTATAGGAGTGATTCCCTCTGTTGAAGGATGTGTACCTACAGTAGTGAGCCTTGTAAGCACCCAGAGACAAGTCTTAGATGTGATTTCTTGATAAACAAGAAACTTCTCACTGACTAATCCCTCCTTCCTGTCCTCACAGACCCTGGACCTTGCCTAGAAAACTACAATTACCAAGATGCAGCGGTGCAGGTGGCCAGGCAACTGATATTCGCACCTGCCAGGAAAGGTAAGGGGTGTACCTTAGTGGTCTGTGAACGAATGAGAGTGGGGAGAACAACAGAGTAGAGAGAGGGATATGGTATGAGAGGCATAAGTACACTAACTGCACAGGGAAGCAGTTGGAGGAATGAGCACAAAGAATGTGAGTGATTTGGATGTATACAACCTATCCTAAATGTAAATTTAAAAATTCCAGCACATTGAGGAATAACATGTTATATGTGATGTTATTTCTACTGTGACAGAATCTGTTGGAGGTCAACATTTTATTTAGTGTGTAATGAGCTCACCTGAGGAAATACCTGAAGCGGTGCCGAGTAGGGAACACTTGTAGAGGATACAGACTACTGAAGCGGTGCCGAGTAGGGAACACTTGTAGAGGATACAGACTACTGAAGCTGTGACGGAGTAGGGAACACTTGTAGAGGATACAGACTACTGAAGCGGTGCCGAGTAGGGAACACTTGTAGAGGATACAGACTACTGAAGCGGTGCCGAGTAGGGAACACTTGTAGAGGATACAGACTACTGAAGCGGTGCCGAGTAGGGAACACTTGTAGAGGATACAGACTACTGAAGCGGTGCCGAGTAGGGAACACTTGTAGAGGATACAGACTACTGAAGCGGTGCCGAGTAGGGAACACTTGTAGAGGATACAGACTACTGAAGCGGTGCCGAGTAGGGAACACTTGTAGAGGATACAGACTACTGAAGCGGTGCCGAGTAGGGAACACTTGTAGAGGATACAGACTACTGAAGCGGTGCGAGTAGGGAACACTTGTAGAGGATACAGACTACTGAAGCGGTGCCGAGTAGGGAACACTTGTAGAGGATACAGACTACTGAAGCGGTGCCGAGTAGGGAACACTTGTAGAGGATACAGACTACTGAAGCGGTGCCGAGTAGGGAACACTTGTAGAGGATACAGACTACTGAAGCGGTGCCGAGTAGGGAACACTTGTAGAGGATACAGACTACTGAACGCGGTGCCGAGTAGGGAACACTTGTAGAGGATACAGACTACTGAAGCGTGCCGAGTAGGGAACACTTGTAGAGGATACAGACTACTGAAGCGGTGCCGAGTAGGGAACACTTGTAGAGGATACAGACTACTGAAGCGGTGCCGAGTAGGGAACACTTGTAGAGGATACAGACTACTGAAGCGGTGCCGAGTAGGGAACACTTGTAGAGGATACAGACTACTGAAGCGGTGCCGAGTAGGGAACACTTGTAGAGGATACAGACTACTGAAGCAGGTGCCGAGTAGGGAACACTTGTAGAGGATACAGACTACTGAAAGCGGTGCCGAGTAGGGAACACTTGTAGAGGATACAGACTACTGAAGCGGTGCGAGTAGGGAACACTTGTAGAGGATACAGACTACTGAAGCGGTGCCGAGTAGGAACACTTGTAGAGGATACAGATACTGAAGCGGTGCCGAGTAGGGAACACTTGTAGAGGATACAGACTACTGAAGCGGTGCCGAGTAGGGAACACTTGTAGAGGATACAGACTACTGAAGCGGTGCCGAGTAGGAACACTTGTAGAGGATACAGACTACTGAAGCGGTGCCGAGTAGGGAAACATTGTAGAGGATACAGACTACTGAAGACGTGGCCGAGTAGGGAACACTTGTAGAGGATACAGACTACTGAAGCGGTGCCGAGTAGGGAACACTTGTAGAGGATACAGACTACTGAAGCCGGTGCGAGTAGGACACTTGTAGAGGATACAGACTACTGAACGGGTGGCCGAGTAGGGAACACTTGTAGAGGATACAGACTACTGAAGCGGTGCCGAGTAGGGAACACTTGTAGAGGATACAGACTACTGAAGCCTGATCTTCAATACTTCTTCAGCAATGTATTTTCTGCGTAACTACCATTTTTTTGTTTTGTTTATTCAGTTCCCCAAGACAATCTGAGTAAAAGGGACACAGTTCAAGTAGGACATTCATGTACTTCTTTAGCTCCTCTTGAGGAAGAGTTCTCCCCATGTTTCTGAGTAGGATGTGACCAATCTCTGTCAACAGTTTCAACTGTTATTGATGCATCTAACAACGCACAGAGTAGAGAACCAGTTCTGTCACTGCTGCAGGGCATCTCAGCCTGGCCCTAGTTTAGTGCTGTCTGACTGGCCCTAGTTTAGTGGTGTCTGACTGGCCCTAGTTTAGTGGTGTCTGACTGGCCCTGTGGTGATCCCTTACCATGCAGTCCTCTGGGCCGGAGCAGGACGACTCCTTTGACTTCCTCTTTAAGATTGTCCTGGTGGGAGACTCAGACGTGGGGAAGACCTGCGTGGTCCAGAGATTTAAATCTGGTGTCTTCATGGAGAAACAGCAGAACACTATCGGGGTGGATTTCACCGTCAGAACCATGCTCATCAATGGCAGGAAGGTCAAGGTAAGAAGCATGTGTACATTCTCTATCTTTCTAGGATAATCAATCATACGTACAGGACATGTTGTCTTTGCTGTGTCATTATTTCAGTTTTGTCAATAGGCCTAGCTAGCGCAACTGTCTTTACACAGTGCAAATCCTTATTCATAGTCAAAAGAACAGGGGTGGTCTAACCAACATTTGATCGCCCCGCTGTGTATTTTCTGGGTGTACGCCAAATGACTACAATTGAGTGTATGAACGGTATAAGTGTTTTTCTAGGTGCATGTTTGTCTGTGTATTTGAAAAAGGGAAGGGAGATGATTTCGGACCTTAACATCTTGTCCATGAATTAGTGCCTAACCTCCCTGTACCAGTTTCTCCTCCACAGTGATGTATGTAAATAAACAACCCACAGTCGCTTCCCTGTTAAGTGTTTGCCAAAACGWCTGGATAGGTGTAAGCAATATGGTCTCCAGCTGGCCTTCCAATGTGTTTAGGGGAATGTTCACCGATCTTGGGGAAAGTGCTAGGGGTGGTTTTTCAACGGACACTTTGTTCCTTAGCTGAGTGTGTGTGTAAGGAATTAGTGTAGTGTGTGTGTGTGTGTGTTCTCCAGCTGAAGTGTGTGTCGTCTCCTCAGCTGCAGGTGTGGGACACAGCTGGACAGGAACGTTTCCGCTCAATCACCCAGAGTTATTACCGCAGCGCCCACGGCGCCATAGTGGCCTACGATATCACACGCCGGCCAACCTTTGACTCTTTGACACGCTGGATCCAGGAAGTGGAACAAGACGGGGCTGCAAGCGTTGTGCTCATCCTCATTGGTGGGTGGGAGAGACACAGGAAACACATGGCTTTATATAAACTCTGTTAAAAAGCCTACTTAAGTTGTTAATGACATAACAGATGTGGTGCTCATCTTCTGGCGGGTGAGAGAAATGTCTSACACCAACTTTCATCAACAGAAACTAAAATAGAAAGACAAATTTCCATCTGTAACTTCCTTTGCTCTTCTCTCCTAGGGAACAAGTCAGACCGGCAGTCGGAGAGACAGGTGCTGTTTGAGGATGCCTGTACCCTGGCTGAGGGGAGGGGTGCGCTGGCCGCCCTGGAGACCTCTGCGAAGGAGGCCCAGAATGTGGAGGCAGCCTTCATGCTCATGGCCCGGGAGCTGATGGTGAGGAACGGCCTCGCCGTCACAGACCAACACTCACAGGCCTCCCCACACATCTTCCCAAACTCCCATCCAATCCATGGCGCCGATCCTACAGACAGGAAGTCATGTTGTTGAGAGAATTGCGTGGGAGAGGGTTTGTGGTGCTGATAACTTGTCTGGAATCAACATCGCCTACACAGTCCCTTGACACTTGACCTTGTAGATGTAAAGCAACAAAGCCCACTCGTTTTCGACGGCTTACATCTACAGCTGCTGTCAAGAAGTGTGCTTCGGGATAGGGGCTGAGTGTACTATATTGTGTGGATGTGATATGAGTACTCTACTGATAATGGCAAATATCACTGCCACTGAGTGTACCAGTAGTCAAACACTTGTTACCAGTACTTAATGTTAAAAGTATCCCATGCCACCTGTGGCTTATCGTACATGGGGGGGGAATGATGTATTCACCTTATTTGTTGGATATGTAACAATTATTTACTTAAACAGTGAGATTTCCTGCTAATGCTGAGTTTTATGGTGTCAACTCTAGCTTCCCGGTGATAAAACCTACAGCTGGCCTTCCAGGGACAGGATGTGGGGAGGTTGTGACTGTTAGAGAGGAGTAGAATAAAGGCCTCAATGGTTCTTAAACATCCTGGCCTGGGAAATTAGGCCAGGGTCGGGGGTATAGATACAGATAGGATTGGCTCATGGTGTCCCCCCAATCTATATGGGAGGGGTAGAACCAAGCATTCTGGGTATATGAACTGCATTGTCTGTATGATTCAAACTCTCAGCCTAACGGTCTCATTATTACAACAATKAATCAATATTAAAGAAATTACCAAGTCTCTCAGTACTGAATTTCCACGACCGGGGGGGAGAAAGACTGGTTTCAGTGAACACTTTATTGTCCTTCAATTTGTCAAATACAGTGTTGCATTTATGACAATTCCAGTCACATGTCTTTCCCTCAGAACTTTTGGCCAATTGAACATAGCTAAAAATGTTGACATCCCTGCATAAAACACTCAATAACAATCTCATAAAAATAAATTGTTTAAAAAATACAAAATGCTTTGCCTGCCTTCACATGGTAATGGCTATTGTAAGACGCTCCAAACGTTACTTGAACAGTCAGATGTTTAGTTCATGGTAAATGGAACAACTAGCCTTGCATCAATTGTGGAGTCCATCAAAGAACATTCCTGGACTTAAACTGGTCACTTGCATGAAGTTGTTCCTGTGATTCTGCTACAAGCCTGGATAGACAAATATATTGTAAAAGCTAACCCATTACAGTAAAGTAAATGGCCTATCAACAGTGTATTTCATGTATTCAGTCCACTAAGAATATTATTCATCAAGCCGAAAACAGTCATGATAGCCACAACAGATAGCATTACATATTCAAACATCGTGCACATGTTGATTTTGTTTCTCCCCACCAGACGCGTTCATGACACGCAGATTAAAATACCAAAATTCTATTTTAGCACCTGACTACGCCCGCGTGCAGTTTGGATGAACTGATTGAATAACATGCATACATTTTGCAATGCTCGTGCACGGAACTTGGCAGGTCTAGTCAGCATACTACACTCCTTAGAACAGGACACGCAACAGAAATGTAAAAGTTAGGGAAATCTCAATGGCAGTACAGTATGGTAAATGTGCATGGACATTCTAGACTTGTGATGTAATTCGCTGTATGAGCGACTGTACTAGCATGGCCGAGTGAGGCAGTTGAGGACGTTTTGAAGTTTCTTGGTCACAGAGGGGTCTATGTGAACTCTTAGACCCTGTCCTAACCAAAGAGAGGCTGTGTTTACACAGGYGGCACAATTTAGATTTTCTTGCCACTCATTTGTCTTTTGATTAATCAGATCAGCTCTGAAAAAGATAAGAAAATAAATCAGAATTGGGCTGCCTGTGTAAACACAGCCTCAGAGACCCAGACATTGAGCTGCTGTTAATTGACTTGGCAAGCAGTGCTGTGACCAGGGTACAGGACAGTATTGAGACTCAGGCCCCTACTCCAGGGGCCATCCCTCCTGCTGGAACACCAGCTCCACAGCCTCCTTCACATCCTGCACCATGAAGGATGGCTGGGTCAGGTTGGGGTCAAAGCGGAAGTCCCTGTGACCGTGGAAGATCCGATGCTCTGTAACCGTATGCCTGGGGTCAGGGGGCAGTTCCTGCTGGTCCCGGCTGTACACCCCCGTACACACCAGGATGGAGCTGCACCCCACAGGGAGGGGCTCCTCGCCCCCGTACGCCCCTGTAACCCCTCCCATCTCGGCACAGGTCATTTCGTGGGGGTCCTCCAGGGGTTGGCTCTGAGGCTCCCCCCCTCCGAGCTGCATCAGGGCCCGGGTGCGGTGGCAGGACTGTAGGTAGCGGTTGTAGAGGTTGGCGCCGTAGATGTCTGCCATGGGGTTGTCACTGAGGGAGAGACGGAGTGAAGGCAGAGWGTTAAGGGGGCTTGAGTTAGTCAAGATGGAATACACAGATTGAAACAGTATCTATGCCGGGCGGGCAGGCAGTCACCCGATGGCGTAAACAGTATGTAACCCAGGCAGGCAGTCTCACCCGATGGCGTAGAGTCTCTCCACAGGTTCAGTCCAGCCCAGACTCTCAGCCTGCTGTCTGATGAGCAGCTCAGCATAGTTATAGGTCACCACACTGGGCTTTCCGATCAGAGCATCATACTTCAGCTCACAGCCAGTCACCTTCTTATACAGACTCTCCAGACACACCAGAAACATACCGTGACCAAACCTAGCAAACAGGGATATTTACAACACACATGTTCTGTTGTTTACAACAATTTGGCTATAAGACCTAAATTGCCTTGATGGTATTCTCTGAGTGGAAGTGCGTGTGTTCCCACCTGGGGTTCTTGGCCTCAGCTACCCACATCAGGTCCATGTTACAGGCCAGCACTGGAATGTGAGGATACTGCAGTGTTGTCAGGGCATTCCCAGGCTTCCCATTGGTTAAGAGCACGTCCATTATTAGCTGGAGGTTGGTCTCCCATCTGACTGGCTCACCAAACAGAATGATGGCTAAAAAAAACAATGTTGAAGACAGTCAGTCAAAAATCAATCTTCCGTAAGTTTCAAAATATTTTGTATTATTTGTATATATTACCTTCTATCGGGGGTAACTCTTTACTTGGTGGAACCTGTAAGATAATTCAACACTGTAAACATGCTGGAGATACGAATGGTAAATGCATAAGAATTGATGCGTCATAAACGTCTAATTTAGCTCTCCATTCTCCTCTTTCATACCATTATTAGTTTGTTCCTGCTGAACACAATCCAAGTCACGCCCTTTCTCCTCCAACTAAATCCTCACCATGTCTTTGGGTCTTCTGTTGTGATCCACCATGTCCTGAAGCGGATAGGCATCCCTCAGCATGTCTATGGTCACAACATTCTGAAATCCCAGACTGTTGTTGGATAGATTAAGGTCAAACTCAAAATAACAGAACATTAAACAGAGCAAGACAATGCAACACATTCATAAAGGGAGAGTAGCACGACAAGGAGAATTTAAAAAGGTTTCCTGCCATTTAAGGGACAATCTGCACTTAATACTTTTAAATTATTGGACTTTTAAATKAATGATATACCCATTGATTCTTGAATAATATAACTTATAAATGCCTCATGAGCTTTTTTTCAACTCTCTTACCCCATGAGAACCCAAAATAGAGGCTTGTTTTACTCCACTGTTTGTAAACTTTGCAATTGTAAACAAACACTAAAGCCTCAAAACATGGCTTAAACTATAATTTATCATCATGGTCAGTCCTTGCATCAAAAACTATGTCTATGAAGAGTGGTTACAATTCTCCAGCCCCATCCCTCAGCTGTTTACTGCAACAATGGGGGGCTTTGTAATTGTTTAAACTGCAGATTTCCCCTTTCACTGTCCTACTGTTTGCCAAACAGTTCAAGCCAAAATCTATACAAAGACCTCATATTTCTTGGGTTACTGAATGGCTCAGGAAAACAAATGTGTGCTTAGTTTGCTCAATAGATGTCTTCTGTTGTATTACAGTCTGCCCATCAGTTTTGATCTCAGTGTACAGTTGACATAGTTGGCTGTGAAAGGATATCCTTTTAGAGGACAATAGAGACTTTATATAAATATATAGTATATTGCTATTTACCACTTTTAAATTACTGAAATGTTGTGTATATCCCTAGACATCTCACAGTCGTCACCCCTATGATCACTGCTGCTCTGTTACATAGGTAATCTATCTCTCTTCAAATGTCATGGAAAGAGTCACCCCTATGATCACTGCTGCTCTGTTACATAGGTAATCTATCTCTCTTCAAATGTCATGGAAAGAGTCACCCCTATGATCACTGCTGCTCTGTTACATAGGTAATCTATCTCTCTTCAAATGTCATGGAAAGAGTCACCCCTATGATCACTGCTGCTCTGTTACATAGGTAATCTATCTCTCTTCAAATATCATGGAAAGAGTCACCCTATGATCACTGCTGCTCTGTTACATAGGTAATCTATCTCTCTTCAAATGTCATGGAAAGAGTCACCCCTATGATCACTGCTGCTCTGTTACATAGGTAATCTATCTCTCTTCAAATGTCATGGAAAGAGTCACCCCTATGATCACTGCTCTGCCTGGAGATTAGTAAGGATACTTGTGAGCCCACCTCCAGCACTGGGCCCTGGCCTGACACCAGCACACACATGTTGTGATACTGACTGAACATACGCAAAGGACTGTGGGACAGCATCACCTGGTCTGGAGACACCTGCGGTGGAAAACACAAGCAAAACAATCAGTAAAGCACAGAACCAGTTAGTGCAGGATTGTTGCGTGCAATGTGACCCAGATGTTAGTGGAGGATTGTTGGGTGCAACATGACAATATAACCCAGATGTTAGTGGAGGAKTGTTGGGTGCAATATGACAATATAACCCAGATGTTAGTCCAGGATTGTTGGTTACAATATGACCAAAATCCATCGCTGACCTCCACCTCCAGAAGGTGAGACATGTCAGTATGACCCAGATTTTAGTGCAGGATTGTTTGGTGCTATATGACAATATGACGCATCTCTCACCTCCACTTCCAGCAGGTGAGACAGTTGTTCAGCTTTGGTCTGCCTCATAGAGTTCCCTGCGTTGGTCACAAACACCACAGGCACTTTGTACTTCCCCTTCCTGTCCACCAAGCTCCTAAAGATCTGTTTGGCTGCAGGGATGGGTGTGCGGCCCCGCACTAGCACCCCATCGATGTCGAAGAGGAGCCCGAACAAGTTGTGGCCCTGTGGAGACAGATGAATGGTGTGTGACGTGCAGCCTTTCTTCAGTGGACTTTGAGACGATGGTTTATGGTAATGGTCTTGCATCCTTGTATGTGTATAGGCCTTAGGCCTACATGCTGGACCGGACCACCCTCATTTTCTTTATGGTAGGCCTTTAAAGTGGGTTAGTAGTGGGATTAGTCTGCAGTGATACAGCGACCAACGTAACAGTTAAACAACTCAACAGCAATGTCCTGAACTGGTCCCCTTCTGTAGAAGGGTTGTCCAAGCCAAGGACAGGACAGGTAAAGACTGCATCCTAGTGGTGTGTTTACATGCACTATTTTATGTCCCTGTCAACCAGCTCTTTCAAGTTAAAGCCGGTTGGGAGGGTATTTTAGGACACAGGCTTGGCAGGGACTGTGACTAATTAATTACAGCTAAGTGTAAAGGTGTCAAATGGGAAACTGTCTAGCTAATCTTGCCAACTCGGGTGAAAATATTCAGTCAATGGCATTTGGATTGGAAAACTGTGCGTTTGAAACGGAGATTTGTAGCTAGCTATCTGGAATGTGAATAGTGACCACACTGAATCAAAGTTTGATTTCGGTAATTAGTTAGCTAGCTAACTATAAACGAGCCAGAATCAACAATGAAACATTCGACTTACATTGCTGTAACTCTGTGATGAGATATGAAGTTGTTTGCCTGCTCCTGCGTGACTTGATTTCAGGAGTCGCCAACCAAATTTCAAAACGTTACATCTTTGCAGTAACTCTGCCATTTCCTCTAACGTTAGCTAGCAAGCTTAAGCTAGCTAAAACAATCACTACAGACAAAAACACAACAGCATTAACGTTACACACTACCAAGCACTAACTAGCTATAGGAACAACATAGCTAGCTATATCATACACGACAATAGAAAGTGAAAAGTGTGCCATCACTAAACTTGATAGCAAGCTGCCATATGAATAACAGATGGCCACGCTTTGGCTAGCTTGCTTTCCGTCAGTGTCAACCCATACCGCGCTTGCGCACATCTCAATTTTATGGAAGTGACGATTTCTACATCGAATTGAGCCAATGGACTTTCTTTCCTAAAATAAAGTTTCGATTTAGAGATTTTGATTGCGGTCTGTTTCTGTTCTGAGGAAACATCAAACATGTTTAATGTATCTATATGTCCTAGTTGTGCATTTGACGTGTAAACATGCATTGTCAATCTAGTTATTACAATAAATTATAAAATACATCTTTATTGATCAAAATGAAACACACACTCGGTCTTTCATAGCAACACACAATAGATAAATCAGTAGTGGAAAACAAGTTTGTCTAGAATGAACTTTTATGTGCACATTGTTCATCTTGTCCTGTTTGTATTTAATTACTGTATCAATGTAATAGGAAATGTAAGACATGTCATACACACCCAGGTCTCCTTGGCCTAAAACCTAAACATAATTCTAAATCGTGAGACATTTTAGATATGCAGCACATGTGCCTCTCATATCAGGTGTCAGAAAAAAATGAAAAAAAAAATCACACTTAGCATGTCAAAGGGGGAATACAGGATCATGATGAGTCGGGAGTCCTAAGTTAAATTGTCCAACAACAATGCTAAATTATTCAGTTTCAAAACATTTCCTGTTGCGTGGGCAACTGAACAGTACCCTGGTCCCCAGTCCCCAGTGKGCTTTTAAAATCTCAGCTGTATCGGAGGTCGTTCTCCAGGCCGTAGATCTTGGCCTTCAGGGTCTTCAGCTCCCCCTGGACCTTCTTGGTCCGAGCGTTGGTCTGACGCACTTCGTGTAGGATGGCCAGGTCCTGATTCGGGCCCACGTTCAGGGTGACCTGAAACACACAGATACCACACCCAGACATGAGCTTGCACATAGAAGCTAAGTAAACATACAACAGCTAACACACCTCGGTACACAACATTCACCTGCTACTCACCTTGAAAAGCTGTTTCTCCACATCTTTGAGTTTCTGCCGGAGGTGTTTGATGTCGGTCTTGAAGCCCTCCACCTCCATGGCCCTCCTCTTCTCCAGGGCCTCGTACCGCTGGGTCGTCATCTGAAGACGCTTCGCCATCTTGTCTGACCGATCCTACACAAAGATGAGCAAAACACAGTGGAGTAAACACCCACACACACCACAATGTATAACACAAACAATAATTTAGCAAAATATACATGGCGTAGTCAGAATTATTCATATCTTGTAAGGATTCGTGGCTACGCACCTTGAAAATCTCCCTGCCCATGTCCCCCTCCTCTCTGATCTGAGCCAGGTCTGTCTCCAGGGTAACACACTGCTCCCTGTACATCTCAGCCAGGCGGTGGGCCTGCTTCAGCTCTTCCTGCACTGTCTGGGGCCACAGGAAATAGCAGGACACAACAACACAACAGGAAATYCATTTTTAGAATAAGGCTGTAACATAACAAAATGTGGAAAAAGTCAAGAGGTCTGAATAATTTCCAAAGGCACTGTATATACACAGTGCWTTCGAAAAGTATCTAGACCCCTTCCAATTTTCCACATTTTGTTACGTTACAGCCTTATTCTAAAATGGATGAAATAAAAGCAATCAATCTACACACAATACCTCATAATAACAAAGTGAAAACAGGTTATACATTTTTGCAAATGTATTACAAATAAAAAACAAATAGCTTTACATAAGTATTCAGACCCTTTGCTATGAGACTCGAAACTGAGATCAGCTGCATCCTGTTTCCATTGATCATCCTTGAGATGTTTCTACAACTTGATTAGAGTCCACCTGTGGTAAATTCAATTGATTGGACATGATTTGGAAAGGCACACACCTGTCTATATAAGGTCCCACAGTTGACAGTGCATGTCAGTTCAAACACCAAGCCATGAGGTCGAAGGAATTATCCGTAGAGCTCAGACAGGATTGTGTTGAGGCAAAGATCTGAGGAAGGGTACCAAAACATTGATACAGCATTGTAGGTCCCCAAGAACACAGTGGCCTCCATCATTCTTAAATGGAAGAAGTTTGGAACCACCAAGACTCTTCCTAGCTCTGGATGCCTGGCCAAACTGAGCAATCGGGGGAGAAGGACCTTGGTTAGGGAGGTGACCAAGAACTCGATGGTCACTCTGACAGAGGCTCTGTAGGCTATGGGCTCTCCAACCCTGTTCCAGGAATCTTGTTACACTAGGCTCTGGGCTCTCCAACCCTGTTCCAGGAGTCTAGGCTATGGGCTCTCCAACCCTGTTCCAGGGGTCATAGGCCTATAGGCTAGGCTATTTTAGTTGTAATACAAACCTTWTCAAAACATATAGGCCCATGGGCTAGGCTTCATGATGCAGGCAACTATGATATGAAAAAGTCACAAAATGCATGCTCTGTTTCTTGCCTTTGACTGCACACGTTGGGCATCATTAACAAGTGATAATATTCTCACCCGTCAGACTATTCTAAATGTAATGTTGTCTTTACATATACTAAATCATGTGTGTGACATTAGTTTTGATATAGAATGGGCTATTATCGTCATCTGATTGAAGGGAGCTTTTCGCGCGGTTCATTTTCATGCCAGCCAGGTAGGTAGGCTACTCCGGTTGTAAAGCGAAGCAATGTGCTTAATATTTGGAAAGTTCATAAATAAATATAGTAGGCCTATAGAAATCTGATGGGGTCTTCCTCTTTTTAATAGAGGCCATCAAAACGGTTCTCACACGCAATTACATAGCCTATAGAAATGTTGTGCAACATGGGCTTATAAGAACACTTATTTCATTCCATGCATCAACCAGCTMCGAGGAGCTGGCTCTCGGTGCGCAACAGGTGATCCTATTCCGCTCAAACTCATGAAGTGTTTGATTTGATTTTCGACTGCATTTGCATTGATGTCAGAGTAATTAGAGAGACAATAGAGCCCTGAGTACCAGGCCATTAGCAAGTTTGGTAGGCTACTAATGACCATCAGCGGCATCAGAGCACCGTTTTGGAGAAGCCTAGTTACCGTGACTCAACGGTCATGCGGAATTTGACTGCGGTCATGAATCGTGACTGCCGTGTGGCAGAAATATGGTCACCGTAACAGCCCTAGGCACAACAACGCTTTTAACACCACTTGTTCATGTAAAATAAAAAATAAAAGAGACACACTCCTTTCTTTGAGGTGTTGGATGGGACATGATCCCAATGATGTAAGACCTCTGATCTGAAGCATGTGTACCACTACCCACCCTGAGCTCCTCCCTGTGGACGTGCTGTGTGTCAGGCTGGGGCTGGGTTAGAAGCAGAGCCATGCTGCTGCCGTGTCCTCTGGATCCTGGTCCCGGCTGCTCCCTCCCGTGACCATCACTGGCTTTCCTCAGACGGTCCTGGGTTGAGTCTAGCTCTCGCAGCAGCCGGTCCTTCTCCACCATCCAGCCCTTCTCGTGGGCCCGCGTCTCAAACTTCAGCTGTAGGAAGTCCCTGGTGCTCTCGTACAGCAGGTTCTGGGTTCGGTCCAGCCTGGGAAGGAGAGTAGAGAGGGACAAGGAGCGGGACAGAGAGGAAGGGAGAGAACATGTATTCAGGATAGTGGTATGTGAACTAGGATCGGCATTTTAAATTGTTTGACTGTTGGGAGTACTCCGATGATTTTTACTCAGGCCCGCATTGGGAAAAAAACATGCGCATTTATCTATATCCCAACAACGCCTAATTTAACATAACCTTTACAGGATAACAAATCCAAATTGCCCCATATACAGTGAGTATGCCAAAAATAAAGAACACATTCCTAATATTGTGTTGCACCCCCTCTTTTTCCCTCAGAACAGCCTCAATTTGTTGGGGCAGGACAAGATGTCAAAAGCATCCACAGGGATGCTGGCCCATGTTGACTCCAATGCTTCCCACGGAATCGAACCCGGGTCTGTAGTGACGCCTCTAGCACTGCGATGCTGCRCCTCTCGGGAGGCCCAGTACAGGTGTTCTTATAGATTTGTATATTCAGTGTATATTCATTCAATATAAAAAACAAGTGCCATTTAAGATTAAKTTATTGAAACTGTAATATCAACTAGTTACATTATATTATGGAACACAAACTTCAAAAAGGCAGTAACCTCAGCAGTGACACTTTCTTGTAGCAGACAAGACACTCATTTCCTGAGCCCTTATTACAGTCAAGACAACACTTTTATACAAAAAAACGATGTAATAAAGTGCCTTCGGAAAGTATTCAGACCCCTTGAGTTTTTCTATATTTTTTTTAGGTTACAGTCTTATTCTAAATCTGATTACATTGTTTTTTCCCACTTCATCAACCTACACACACTATCCCATAATGACAAAGCAAAAACAGGTTTTTAGAAATGTTTACAAATTTGTACCATTTGTTTTGGGGGGGGGGGAATATTACATTTACATAAGTATTCAGACGCTTTACTCAGTACTTTGTTGAAGCACCTTTGGCAGCGATTACAGCCTCGAGTCTTTTTGGGTATGACACTACAAGCTTGGCACACCTGTATTTGGGGAGTTTCTCCCCAAATCCTCTCAAGTTTGGATGGGGACACACAGCTATTTTCAGGTCTCTCCAGAGATGTTCGATCGGGTTCAAGTCCGGGCTCTGGCTGGGCCACTCAAGGACATTCAGAGACTTGTCCCGAAAAAGCCACTCTTGCGTTGTCTTGGCTGTATGCTTAGGGTTGTTGTCCTGTTGGAAGGTGAACCTTCACTTCAGTCTGAGGTACTGAGCGGTCTGGAGCAGGTTGCTCTGTTCATATTTCCCTCWATTCTGACTAGTCTCCCAGTCCCTGCAGCTGAAAAACATCCCCACARCATGATGCTGCCASCTCCATGCTTCACCGTAGGGATGGTGCCKGCCAGGTTTCCRCCAGACGTGACACTTGGCATTCAGGCAAAATAGTTCAATCTCRGTTTCATCAGACCAGAGAATCTTGTTTCTCATGGTCTGAGAGTCTTTAGGTGCTTTTTGGGCRGGCTTTCATGAGCCTTTAACTGAGGAGTGGCTTCCATCTGGCCACTCTACAATAAAGGCCTAATTGGTGTGCTGCAGAGCTGGTTGTCCTTCTGAAAGTTTCTCCCAAGAGGCTTCAAAGCCTCTTAATGGCCAATACATAGCATCACCACCAGGGTTTATATACATCATTGAAACAGTCAAAACAGTTACTCTCAAAGAGTGATCATTTGAAACGGGGCTCAATTTGACGAGTTCAAAGTTCAGGGTTATAAACCAAAACATGTCTTATTTTCAATATACAGACGTTCAATTTAGTTTATTCTGCCTGTTCTTTGGAATTGTACARATGGATTAACAATTCCAMATTGAACACKGCATGGGGATGAATTACAGCCACAACATCCGTTTGGTGAGTAGGCCTAAGCTTAATGATTCTGATGAAAATATGCTTGTTCTAGTTTTACCATCTATGTTCAGGGGGATTATAATCTGGGCTAACCAATTCTAAATGGCAGTAGCTCTTCAGAAAGTAGCCTAAGCAGAAAAGACAGGACGCAATTATTTCAGCGCTCGTTGTTGGAACAGATATTTCCCTACTTCAGTCAGTCAACCAGCCCATTTTTTATTTGTGATTAAACTTCTGTATAGGCATTTACAGTGCCTTCAGAAACTATTCATATCCCTCGACTTATTCCACTTTGTTGTTACACCCTGAATTAAAAATGGATTAGATACATTTTCCTCCCATCTACACACAATAAAAATACCCCATGATGACAAAGTGAAAACATGTTTTAAAAATAAAGAAATATCTAATTTAAATTTGCTAACATTAAAAAAAAAAAAACATATGTTCACTGTCAATATGGTGTATTGTGTGTAGATGGGTGAGAAAATTGATTTAATCTATTTTGAATTCAGGCTTTAACAACAAAATGTGGAATAAGTCGCGCTACGAATACTTTCTGAAACGACTGTATTTCTGTACACCTAACGGGCGCTTGTGTACGCACTCARCATGTGTGTGTAGAGGAATGGGTCGGAACACAATTGATTGAGTGAGACAGAGGGGAAAGGGAATTTAGAGAGAAGAACTACGTGATGATTGGCTTGGTTTATTTTTTGTTGTGCCCCGCAAATGCACATGAACAAATGGAACACTAAAATCAAAGCAAATTAAAGTTGTCTTCAAGTMCTAATTTTGATCTCTGGTTGATGATAGAGTTTTGACGTCAGTTGGAGTACTCATGTCCATCCCTGATGTGAAGCCACTGACAGTGAGAGTAGTGATGCAGTCCTGGCCTCTAGTCGAGACATCTCTCTCTATACATCATTTGGTGGTACAGTATGTGGGGTGGAGGAATATGAAATGTAGTAGTGATATGAAGAGTGCAGTAGAGTATAGTAGGTAGTTTGCATACTTGTCAGTGAGTACGGTGATGCGGTCCTGGTCTCTCTGGTGCTGGACCTGTCCCTCCTCCACGTGGATTCTCCTGTCCTCCAGCAGAGACTCCACCTGCTCTTTGGACAAACGAGTCTGCTCCTCCATCTGAGCCTGCAGTGCCTCCACCTGCACATTACACCAGTTCAATAGTGTTCAAGGAGCTAAATTAGTTGCTTTTGAGTGTGTGTGTCGTACTACCTGTAGTAGTAAGGTCTGGTTGTCTCTTCTGTACTGCTCTGGGCTTCCTCCATTCACCACTCCCTCTGATCTGGATGTCCGGCTTCCCTCTGCTCACAGACAGAAACAAGGCTAAGTGGCACAGTCAGGGAAATATTGCACTCCCAAGACAGATTATTCCACATTTCCGTAAACTGATTAGCGCTAAGAGCCCACTGTAATCCTACTTACTAAATTAGATTTTAGTAGCTCCCCTCCTTAGGCKTAGGTTTATCTTACATAGGGAAGATCTTTATCTTACATAGGGAAGAACTCTTAGGTAGAGAAAATTGTTATGAGATGAAAAAAAAAATCAAATGCAGGGCCAGCCCTGGTCTTTTGGGGCCTTAGGCAACGTTTTGTTGGGAGGCCCCCTCACACATTTTTGCCATGGGACGGAGGGAAGATTTTGCTATTTTATAAAAAATGTTATGGTATTCTACTCGTTTCTGCATTGGTCAGAGAGAAAATGTGCAGTTTTACAGCTAATTTCCTGCAATTCTACACATTGTGCCATGACTTATACCATGTTGATATGATATCTGAGTGAAGAGTGAATAACAAAATMAAAAATGGGGACCCCCTGGAGGTCAGGGCCCCTGGGCACGTACCCTGGATGCCCGGTCTGTAATTCAACCATGATTACTAGAAGTTTAGATAGCTGGCTAGACTAACTTACCAATCTAAAACATTTTAGTTGACATGGACYAATTGAGTGAYTGTCAGTGACTGACATGAGAGAAAAGCTGCTGATGCACAACCACATTTTGAAATTGCACCTTGTGTATYCTACTATTCTAACACTCAACAGTAAGTTGAGACCCCGATGGTCGCCTATGTCGCTTATGCCTGGGGTCGGCCCTGATCAAATGCCACCGTGAATGATTTTACTTATAAACCTTCTGCAATATCTCAAACCAACAGATACATCTAAATATGTATACCCCTAAAATATAATTATCAAATCACGAAAACAGAGAATTTTCTTCAACCTTTTGCAGATCCAGTTCTTGACTTTGCCATCTTCCGATGATCCAGAATTCTGGGCTCTAGTTCCTTCTGGGCTATGCTAACCTACAGCACAGTAGACAGACAGGCAATAGTCATGTAAGTCGCCAACTAGATATAGATCCCTTTCCGAAAGCATGTAATGTCAAATAAGACAATAGTCTTATTTGAATTAGAATTAAGTTTCCTGAAGTGGAACTGTGACCCCTGACCTTGTGTGGAGGGTCACGGTGGAAGTAGGTGATCTCCCCAGTGTCTGGCCCCACCAGGGCTAACAGGTGCTGGATTTTCTTCCTGTCCTCCAGCTCTCTGAACACAAAGACAATAGAAAACCTGTATTTTTCTTGTAAAGCTGGAAATGTCAATAGCAATTGTAAAGTGTAATTGTGAATCAAATGAGGGCTCACCTGATCTTGAGTCTGTCATTCTCTGCGTACAGACGCAGCGCCTGTTCCCTCTCCTGGAAGAGGTACACCTGCATGTCACTCAAAGCCTTCTGCAGCTCAGATATCTCCCCTTCGCGCTGTCGCACCTCCCACTGCAGCTTGTGCTGGGAGGGCAGGGAGAGACAGGGGGATTAGCACACACCCATCAGTTGCTCTGTCTGCATGGGTGCACCCCCCGCACCCACACACACACACACACACAGTTCACCTGGTCCTCTGTGGTGCCTCTGTACTTCTCCAGCATCTGCATCAGGTCATCGTGTTCTCCATCAAACTGGGCGATCTTCCCCCTGTAGAACTCCAGCAGCTCTCTGGAGGGGCGCAGGTAGGCCAGGCGCTCAGTGATGGGGGGCAGGGGAGAGTCCTCCACCCCAAGGGTGCGGTCTGTCTGCCTGGAAGGGAAGACAACCCAGAAGGGAGGAAATTATCCCACTAAGCTAACAAAGATAAAACCAATCTAGGAACAATTCCTTAGTCAGATTAAAGTAGGAGCCGTAGGGAGATTAGACACAATAATGAGATTAGACACAATAGATGTGGTCACTACAATTCTGTAATCTGATAGAGGAAACAATTAAACAACACAATAGGTAGCCTTTACTTACCGGTCTTTTGTTGGAGGTGACTCCATCATGTTGACCTGCAACACATTTATTGTTCAATTTGAGACRCAGTTAAATGATTGTTATGATATGTGCGAAAGCCTGGGAGGTTTTAGGTAGGGCATCCCGAGTGGCGCAGCGGTCTAAGGCACTACATCTCAGTGCAAGAGGCGTCACTGCAGTCCCTGGTTATTATCCAGGCTGCATCGTGATTGGGAGTCCCATAGGGCAGCGTACAATTGGCCCAGCATTGTCCGGGTTTGGCCGTAATTGTAAATAAGAATTTSTTCTTAACTTACTTGCCTAGTTAAATAAAGGTTCAATAAAACAATTWAAAAAGTATAACGTTAGCAGTTATCTGTTGTTGTGACTTGTGCCATGATACTTGTTGGGTGTTCGCCCACATGACTTCGCGAAACAATGTAATTCCCAAATTGAGAATGGCCGCTCTCCTTCCCGTCGTTGCTAAGCGCCTGCGTGGAAAAGGACGCGGGGAGTTTGAAACTGCTAACGTAACTGCAGCTGGCTACCACCACTGGTCCCACTTGGTTACCTAGCTAGGTGGCGATCTGTGTCTATTCACTGTATTTATGAAATATAATAGCTTGCTAGTTCGTTCTAACAAAGTGAGTTGCCAGCTAGAACAACGGTGCACTCACTTCATAAACAAGTCTCAAATTAGCTTGCGTAAGATAGCTAACACAGATGGATAACAGTACAAAAGGTTTGCGTGCCATATCCGATGGCAATATTTCAACAATGATTCTAAATCTGTWTTAAATATTGACATTCGTTTTCCAGTACCTTTCACTGTTTCATGAAACTTCAAACTGTCTGCCTCTTTAGATCCCGGAAGTTTACATAGTCTTTCTTCGGAGAAAAAAAAGTGCAGTGAGATTCGAGTAGCGATGCTTTACCGCCACCTACTGTTCTTTGAAGTGAATTRAAACACGGTGTGACCGGCTGGACTTCTGCACCAGCTTCCGCACTGTTTTACGGTAGCATACATAAGGAAATAGTGATATATAAGCCTGATATATAAGCCTAACAAAGTTTTTTCTTTGTCATAGACAATTAAGCCTGAAACGTAATTGCCACAGGCACTAGTTTATCATATGTTACAATAACCTAACTCTACAGTAGTAGTAGAGGAGGTGGCATAAGGCTATGATTATTTGCCCCTGGACTAGACACTGATATAAGGCCAGTTTTGTATTCATTACCCTATCAATTGAGGTTATGATTTGGGGAGTGTACGCTGATCCTAGACCTGCGCCTGAGCATCTGTTACCCAGTGCTATTCTCGAAATAGGGCCCCTGGTGTCACTCATCTACTACCCAGCGTTCATTATCGGTAGCGCCACTTTTGGTAGGGAACTGTCGCACACAGGACGATTGAACGCCAGTTGGTAGCACCGTTTTTTTTGGTCGAAAATGGAACGAAAAGTAGCTCGAGAATTTAGGCACAAGGTAATAACTTAATAATGAAATATTTGCATAATGTGTTAAGTAAAGCAATTGCTGTTTCATTTCTCTTTGGCTGTTATCACGGTATGATGTACTCTGAACCCTGTTGGGGTAACGCTTTTACACAGCTGCCTTTACATTTAATATGTCTTGATAGGTATTGAGAAGTAATTAGTATCGGACTAASATATGTTTTGTCTTCGATTTTTATTGCATTGTTTCATCCTTTATTTCACAATTGAGAAATTAGACTGTTTGTGTGTTATACAACTTCATTATCTGTAAGATTAAAACGTTGTTCCCTCATATGTAAGGATATTTAATTTCATATATTCCTTTTTAACACTGTATGTGTGTATGTGCTATACAGTAACATACATTTAGATTGTCCAAAGAGTCTGTACAGGTAAGCTAGGCTAAAGTATATCATGATGACAAAAATATGTGTGTTGGCRTTCTTGATTGGTTAGTTGTTGTGCACTGTGTGTATTGCAGAAAGTTCTGGGTTTTCCAACATATTTTTTGTTTGTTGGTCATTCTTGATCCAACACGTACAGTTAAAGTCAGAAGTTTACATACATTTAGGTTGGAGTCATTAACCTGTTTTTAAACCACTCCACAAATTTCTTGTTAACAAACTCGGTTAGGACACCTACTTTGTCTATGACAAGTAATTTTTCCAACAATTGTTCATAGACAGATTATTTCACTTATAATTCACTGTATCACAATTCCAGTGGGTCAGAAGTTTACATACACTAAGTTGACTGTGCCTTTAAACAACTTGGAAAATTCCAGAAAATTATGTCATGGCTTTAGAAGCTTCTGATTGACATCATTTGAGTCAATTGGAGGTGTAGCTGTGGATGTATTTCAAGGCCTGCTTTCAAGCTCAGTGCCTCTTTGCTTGACATCATGGGAAAATCAAAGAAAATCAGCCAAGACCTCCACCTCCAAAATTGTAGACCTCCACAAGTCTGATTCATCCTTGGGAGCAATTTCCAAATGCCTGAAGGTACCACGTTCATATGTACAAACAATAGTAGCAAGTATAAACACCATGGGACCACGCAGCCGTCATACCGCTCAGGAGGAGACCTTCTGTCTCTAGAGATGATGGTGCGAAAAGTACAAATCAATCCAGAACAACAGCAAAGGACCTTGTGAAGATGCTGGAGGAAACAGGTACAAAGTGTCTACATCCACAGTAAAACAAGTCCTATATCAGACATAACCGAAAGGGCTCAGCAAGGAAGAAGCCACTGCTCCAAAACCCACAAAAAGCCAGACTACGGTTTGCAACTGCACGGGACAAAGATGTACTTTTGAGAAATGTCCTCTGTCTGATGAAAAAATAGACTGTTTGGCCATAATGCCACATTATGTTTGGAGGAAAAGGGGGATGCTTGCAGCCGAAAAACACCTACCAACCGTGAAGACGGGGGTGGCAGCATCATGTGTGGGGGTGCTTTGCTGCAGGAGGGACTGGTGCACTTCACAAAATAGATGGCATCATGAGGGAGGAAAATTATGTGAATATATTGAAGCAACATCTCAAGACATCAGTCAAGAAGTTAAAGCTTGGTTCAAATGGTCTTCCAATTAGACAATGACCCCAAGCATACTTCCAAAGTTGTGGCTCTAAGGACAACAAAGTCAAGGTATTGGAGTGGCCATCACAAAGCCCTGACCTCAATCCATAGAAAAATTGTGGGCAGAACTTAAAATGCGTGTGCGAGCAAGGCGGCCTACAGACCTGACTCAGTTGCACCAGCTCTGTCAGGAGGAATGGGCCAAAATTCACCCAACTATTTGTGGGAAGCTTGTGGAAGGCTACCTGAAACATTTGACCCAAGTTAAACAATTGAAAGGCAATGCTACCAAATACTAATTGAGTGTATGTAACTCTTGACCCACTGGGATTGTGATGAAAGAAATAAAAGCTGAAATAAATCATTCTCTCAACTATTATTCTGACATTTCACATTCTTAAAATAAGTGGTGATCCTAACTGACCTAGACAGGGAATTTTTACTAGGATTAAATGTCAGGAATTGTGAAAAACTGAGTTTAAATGATTTGGCTAAGGTGTATGTAAACTTCTGACTTCAACTGTATATACCAGTGATGCAATGAAATAAATGAAATGCAGAAGTCCGCCAGTCACACAGTGTTGCAATTCACTACAAAGAACAGTAGGTGGGCTCCCGAGTGAAGCGCGGTCTAGGGCACTGCATTCAGTGCTAGAGGCATCACTACAGACCCTGGTCGATCCTGGCGTATCAAATCGGCCTGATTGGGAGTCCCATAGGGCGGCGCACAATTGGCCCAGCGTCGTTGGTTAGATTGGGCCGGGGTAGGCCGTCATTGTAAATAAGTTTGTTCTTGACTGACTAGCCTAGTTAAATAAATATATAAAAATTAATTGTAGGGCATACAATTGTTCATTTCCCAAATGCAGGTTAATAATGTCAAAACAGAAACGGTGTAAAGGGAACGTGATACATTTGGKTGTTTTCAGTCCTCTGTAATGTGGATCCTGAGCTATCTGGCCTCAATGTTGTAGGTTGTCACTGGGTCGCTCCCCTTTTGATCATTTAGAGAGTGTCAGGGATGTTCAGCCATGCAGAAAGGAAGGGACAATTTACAGCAGAATTTAGAGACGGAGAGAGCAGGTAGGCAGGCAGGTATGAGCAGCAGACTCATTTTATTTGTCTTTTAGAGGGGAATATAGGCTAATGTTGGATTGAAGTGGGCCCTTTAATCTCTATTATTGCTGATTTGACATTAATGTGTGTTGTATTCACCCCTGGGCWTTGTTGGATGTTTGAGAAAAGGGAGTTTAAATGTTTAGAGAGCACAAGAGAACTTCAGTTATAACATAAGCTGTGTGTTGGTCCATGTTCCCAGACTACCCAGTGGTCTGTGGGTGGTGCTTTATGATCGGCTTCATCAGTTTATGGGGCCAAAGTCTGCACATAGTCACATTGCTTACCCTGTCTCTCAATGTCGAGTCAGAGAGCTTTACGACACTATAAACACACCGGCATACACCCATCAACCTTTGCATGTTTGTGCTTTTGTGCGGTAATGTGTATCTAGGTGTGTGTGTGCTTGATTGTGTGTGTGTGTGGATGTGTTTAACTATGCTTGTGGGGACCAGAAGTCCCCACAAGAATAGTAAACAAATAAACATTTGACATTTTGTTAGTCCCCACAAGGTCAAATGCTATTTCTAGGGGGTTTAGGGTTAGGCTAGAATTAGGGTTAGGAGCTAGAGTTTCTTTTAGTTTTGGGGTTAGGAGCCAGGGTTAGGTTTAGGGTTAAGGTTAGGCTTTAGGGTTGGGGTTAGGGAAAATAAGATTTTGAATGGGACTGAATTTTGTGTCCCCACAAGGTTAGCTGTACTGTGTGTGAGAGAGAGACTTTTTTTGTATGGTGGAGGACCTCTTGTCTCAGGGTTGTACTGTAAGGTTATACTGCTCACCTCACTATTCCAAACCTCCCTCCAACCTCCCCCCTCCATCTCACTCCCTCACTCCCTCTCCCCAGTCCTGTGGCATAAGAGTGGCTCCCAGCCCAGAGTCCTAGTGAGGGCCGGTCACTTCACAGGAGAAAGGATCTAGAAAGAGGGAAAGCTACCTGGCCTTCGGCCACCAGCATCAACAATAGATGCTAATGCTTTTATAGGCACACAAACACAGCAAACATATACACGGGCACGCACACACACGCACACACACACACTGAGGCACTCACACATAGACAATGTTCCTTAATGAAGGATATGGGCTACATTAATGACTGGCCCAAGCGCTTCCTCAACCTTTCTGCAGCAGTTCAGTCGTTACAAGGTAAGACACACACACACACACACACACACACACACACACACACACACACACACACACACACACCTAGGGCTAGAGTGCATGTACCCTGAAATGGTGAAAGGACCACAGCTGAGAGGGATATGTCAGTAAGAGTCTGCAGCTTTCCCCGACTGTGGCAGCTGCTATCTTGTCTGTGATAGAGGATGATGAAGATGTCTGTGTTGTCTAGGTGGAGCTGCTCATTGACAATGAGGCAGAAAAGGATTACCTGTACGATGTCCTGCGGATGTACCACCAGTGAGTATCTCTGTCTGACTTTCACATCAGTTTAGTGCTAAATGATTGACTTGTTAGTAATTTTCAGGACAAACAATTTTCGCCACAGTTTTTCAATTTTCTTCCCTTAACTGATTTCAGTTTGCTGATCCTTTATTTGGGGAAGTGTATTGTTAGTAGTGTACTCAACCAGTACTAGATAAATTAATTGTTAGTAGTAGTTGTTAGTAGTGTACTCTGCCAGTACTAGATAAATGCATTGTTAGTAGTTAGTAGTAGTTGTTGTTAGTGGTGTACTCTGCCAGTACTAGATAAATACATTGTT
>NC_036853.1:2013771-2015628 GCF_002910315.2 Salvelinus sp. IW2-2015
TACTGGCAGCAGTACACCACTAACAACAACTACTACTAACTACATAACTGTATTTATCTAGTACTGGCAGAGTACACCACCAACTATAAACAGATGTATCTGTATGCGACTCATACTACAACATACAGTATTTTTCTGTATTGCAGAGTACACCACTCAACTACTATACTAACTACTAACAATGTATTTTTCTAGTAGCTGGCAGAGTACACCACTAACAACAACTACTACTAACTACTAACAATGCATTTATCTAGTACTGGCAGAGTACACCACTAACAACAACTACTATACTACTAACAATGATTTATCAGTACTGGCAGAGTACACCACTAACAACAACTACTACTAACTACTAACAATATATTTATCTAGTACTGGCAGAGTACACCACTAACAACAACTACTACCAAAACCTACTAAATACATTGTTAGTAGTTAGTAGTAGTAGTTGGTGGTGTACTCTGCCAGTACTAGATAAATACATTGTTAGTAGTAGTAGTTGATGGTGTACTCTGCCAGTACTAGATACATCACGATTCTTTTTTCTTTTTCCTGTCACTTCTATATCAACCAAGATGGAAAAGCAAACCTCTTGATTTCTCTCAAATTACACATTTATGTATAATAGGGGGTTAAGTCTCCTGTGTGTGTGTGTGTGTGGGGGGGGGGGGTTGTGTGCATGCTTGTGTATGTATACAAGTCTTTTATGTTGAGAGATAAGGTTTCATTCAGGAATGTGATGTGATGTTAAAGCTGGTTTCCATGTGCTCTGGGTATGGAGCCAGAGCCCTGAGACCCCATTGGTTAGACCTACAGTATGATCAGTTTTCCACTTTGCTCTGCCAAGCCTGGCCAGCTATTCACAAAAGCCATTTCCCCCTTCATACACGAGTCAAGAGTGAAATGGTGAACGTTAATAATTAATAGTCATAGGTCATAGGCCTTTTTGTTCCCATTGGTAGGTTGATTGCACATTCTTGATATCCTTGACGACCCATAAGGGTGTGGTGTTTATCAAACTGTTCTGTCCTAGTGGTTCTGTCCTAGTGGTTCTGTCCTAGTGGTTCTGTCCTAGTGGTTCTGTACGCAGCTTTGAGGCACTTTTTCCTCCTAGTCATGTATGTCAGAAATAGGAATGATGAAGGAAGGCGTTCAAAACCTCTTGCTCTCAAATTATTGTGTGTGCGTGTGTGCGTGCGTGCGTGCGTGCGTGTGTGCGTGTTGAGCTGACCTCTGACCCTCTGCTCTCTCCCTCAGATCCATGGAGTTGTCAGTGTTGGTGGGGGACTTGAAACTGGTCATCAACGAGCCCAGCCGCCTGCCGCTGTTTGATGCCATCCGGCCCCTCATTCCCCTCAAACACCAGGTGGAGTACGACCTGCACACCCCTAAGAGGTCACGGTGAGTGGAGGGGTCGCTGCCACCCACCAGGCTGGAGCTTTAACAGTCCATAGACTTTCAATAAGATGCCTTTGTCGTATACGTTCTAGTCACTCCAAGATAACGACAATGYACACTACATTGAAACACAGAACTGATAACCCCTTCCTGTCATCTTCCATCTATCCCCTTCTCCCTCTCCCCCCTGTCTTTCTTCTCCTATATCTTCTTCCCCCTCCTGGTGGCGCAGTAAGCTAAAGGAGGTGCGTCTGGATCGTACTCATCCTGAGGGTCTGGGTCTGAGTGTGAGAGGGGGCCTGGAGTTCGGCTGTGGTCTCTTCATCTCACAGATCGTCAAGGATGGACAGGCTGGAAACAGTGGCCTGCAGGTGTGTGTGTGTGTGTGTGGACTAATAACCGATAAGGTTGCAAGCTTGAAATCCCAGAGCTGACAAGGTACATAATCTGTCATTT
>NC_036853.1:2016311-2018638 GCF_002910315.2 Salvelinus sp. IW2-2015
CATTTTGCCCCTGAACAAGGCAGTTAACCCACTGTTCCTAGGCCGTCATTGAAAATAAGAATTTGTTCTTAACTGACTTGCCTAGTTAAATAAAGATAAGATAACATACTGTAGTTATTCCCCTCAGCCAGCGCGACAGATGTGCCACACTTCCATTAGCTCAGTAACCAGTGACACAAATTGACACACCGCTACTGAGGTGACACAGCCATCCTGTCTGGCATCTGGAGAAAAAAACTATCCTGAGACATCCTTACCCAGTGAGCACAAAATATGCAATTTCAATGTCCATTCAACAACATATTTTGCTCATAGGGTACCCAGTATGGAGGGCGGAGGGGTTGTTGTCAGACATCTGAAGAGAAGCAAACACACAATGCGAAACATAACACTCAGAGAAATGTAGCSACACACTCTGTCACAACCCATAAAAAATGATGGTCGTTGTAACGTCTGACCTCTGTGTGACCTCCAGATGGGAGATGAGATTGTACGCATCAATGGATACTCCATTTCTTCCTGTGTCCACGAGGAAGTCATCAACCTCATCAAGACCAAGAAGACCGTGTCGCTCAAAGTCAGGCGTAAGTTCACCCAACTCATTCAGGGCATATCCCAATAATGTACCTATCTTTATGTCATCTAAGTAATTAGACTTCATTTTCAATTTCTGTCTCTTTGCTTCTTTTCTCTGTGCAGAGGTTGGAATGATACCAGTGAAGAGGTAGGGCTGTTTCTCTCTTGGTTGGTGTTGTATTTGACAACTTTCTGTTTTAGCAAAGACGAGATGAGATGTGAGAGTAATAAAACAACAAACTATATATTCTGGATAAGGGGCATCCGGGGAGCATGTTTTATGCATTTCATGTGTCAGGCGTCCCTCACAAAACAGGTTTTCAACCGACCTCAAGGTATCATCCTGGTTAAATAAAGGTTAAATATATACATAAATGAATATAGAATTAGATTTCTGTTCTTCTCCAGTTCCACAGAGGAGCCTCTGAAGTGGCAGTTTGTGGACCAGTTTGTGTCTGAGTCTGGGGTGAGAATGAGATTCATATTCTTTTAGATGAAATATTCTCTCATATTCTTTATTCCTTTGGCCCTTCTTCATTCCCATTGTTGTAATTTAATAAACACTCTTATCCAGAACAACCTAAAAATAAATAGAGGGCAGAAAATAACATACTGTAATGCAACCAAGCACAATTTTCTATCTCTCTCTCTCTCTCTCTCTCTCTCTCTCTCTCTCTCTCAGAAGAAAAGCAGTGTGGCAGGCCTGGTGTCCATGGGAGGCAAGGAGATCAGGGAGAAGAAGGTGTTCCTGAGCTTGGTGGGCACCAAGGGCATGGGCATCAGCATCTCCAGTGGCCCCACACAGCAGCCTGGTATCTACGTCAGTAACGTCAAACCTGGCTCCCTCGCTGCTGAAGTAGGACTACAGGTAAGAGTTTGGCCCKGTTTAGCRTACTGTAAACCACTATGAAATGAACATCTAGAAATGTATCATGATGATCACCTGTGCATAATAAACTCATAGTGTTTTGTCAAGATCCATGAGAAATCTTACTGGCTAGGAATTGTTTTCTGAACCATGTCTGAGTGTTTATGTGAGAAGATCTCATCTAGCTTAGTCCTAGTATKCCACAATGTCCCAATGTGAATTCCAATAAAGTGCTGAAATGTGTGTGTTGCTACATGGTTGGTATTGCGAGTTGTATTGTGTTTTGTGTTGGTAGATTGGTGACCAGATTGTCGAGGTGAACAGGGTGGAATTCACTAATCTGGACCACAAAGAGGTAGGACACACAAAATGCAAACAAAGGTTTGATACCTCCAGAATACAGTTTTGCTTGGTAAATAATACATTTGCTTGGTAAATAATATACTTTTGTGTTTACTGCTTAGTAAAGTTTTTTCTGTATTGTGTCTGCAGGCTGTCAGAGTTCTGAAGAGCAGCAGGAGTCTAACCATYACAGTTCTTTCTGGTGCTGTAAGTACACCGTCAACTGCTACGAATAGTGCTTCCTTATAGGAATAGTCCACTCAAAAACTGTCTTTTGATATTTTTTTAATTAGTCCAATGTTGATACAGTCCCAAAAATGTTTTTATGTCAGCAGTTTTCAATATATAGCACTTTCAAGAAGCAAAGTGAAGAATGCGACATCATCATGAAGACGCAATTCCACAACTTATCTGCAGCAGCATACCCCAAACAACTTACTATACCCCTAACGACTTACTATACCCCAAACAACTTACTATACCCCTAACGACTTACTATACCCATAATGACTTACTATACCCCTAACGACTTACTATACCC
>NC_036853.1:2022770-2026235 GCF_002910315.2 Salvelinus sp. IW2-2015
TATTACCTGTTAGTAAGTCATTAAAGGGTATAGTACGCCCATTAGTCGGGTATAGCAAGTCGTTAGGGGTATAGTAAGTCGTTAGGCGGATATACTGTAGTAAGTCATTAGGGGTATAGTAAATGTCGTTAGGGGGTATAGTAAAGTCGTTAGGGTAACTGGTTAGTAAGTTGTTAGGGGTATAGTACGCCATTAGGGGTAAGCAAGTCGTTAGGGCGTATAGTAAGTCGTTATGGGTATACTGTAGTAAAGTCATTAGGGGTTATAGTAAGTCATTAAGCACAGAGAGAAAACATAGGTGCCTGACTGCCTCGATTCAGTCTTATGTAGCAACATTTGAAATTGTGTTTTTTACATTGAATAAAAGTAGAGACTAAGTAATTCTGTGTTGAGAAAATGGCCGTTGAATGTTTTGGTATACCTACTGGAGAGCTCTTCTTTGTTTACACCCATTCAGCATCGTTCACACCCTCTAAGACTTAGCTCCCATCCATCTCTTTAAAGATTCACATGTGAGGCCACTTGATAAACAGAGTGATTAGTTTAGTAAACAACCAAATATTTCAAGACTAAAAGTGGTGAAAGTAGTAGCCTACAATAAAGAAAAACTCCAGGTAAATATACACTTTATCTAGTCCTTTGCCTAAATCCTAATCTGACTTTGGTGCAGGTTATGTGTTCTTCACATAACCGTCTCTGGTAAACACACACTATATCAAATAAAATAAAATGTTTATTTGTCACATGCACAGGATACAGAAGGTGCAAACAGTACAGTGAAATGGTTACTTCCATAGTAACAATGTCAAAAACAGAAAGTGTCTAGATACAAATATTTTATAAATATATTATATTTATTAGATGACGCTTACCTAACACACTTGTCTAAATTGATGGATCATGTGAAGGCTATAACCACCTCCTAGCCACATCTAGCTAAGTGGATGGGTCACTATTGTCTGGACATGTACAAATGTTCATGAAATACAATAGATGGCCGTAATCACCCCCAGACACACCTGGCTAACTTGATGGGTCATGCAATCATCTGGCGAAGTGTTTTGTTTACATATGTAGTCTTTTGTTTAGACATGTAGCTAGCTAGATAGCTAAACAATGAACAGGCATAATCCCAACTCATACTACTACCAAGCAATGCAAAAATTGCCATTGCTGTAGTATGAATCTGCAGGTAGCTAAAGCTAACCAACCAGGTTCAATGTTAGTTAGCTAACAGTAGGGTATAACTAAGAATGCAAATGGATTTCTGATTCAAATAATATTACTACACAGATCATACATGTAACGTTTGCTAGCAAACAGTACGCTTTAACTTGCATTGAAAATGACTTTCTGACAAATTTAGAAACTTATAATGTCTGAAAATGTAGCTAGACTCTTACTGTATACATGGAGGAACGCTTCACGGCAGACTGGAACCATTTAACTCTGTTTAACGTTTTGTCTGTAGTTACATCTTGTTTGGCCCGCGTTGTGTCAAGTCACTCTGATGGCTAACGTTATATACAGTGCATTTGGAAAGTATTCAGACCCCTTCGATTTTCCAAATTTTGTTACGTTACAGCCTTATTCTAAAATTGATTAGATAGTTTTTTTCTCTCATCAATCTACACACCATACCCCATAAAAACATTTTTTTGACACTTTTTCACGTTTAAAAATAAAAACTGATATCAGATTTACATATGATATCACATTTACATTTACAGATGTTTTATTCAGTACTTTGTTGAAGTACATTTGGCAGCGATTACAGCCTCGAGTCTTCTTGGGTATGACGCTACAAGCTTGGCACACCTGTATTTGGGGAGTTTCTCCCCAAATCTTCTCTGCAGATCCTCTCAAGCTCTGTCAGGTTGATTTGCGTTGTCTTGGCTGTGTGCTTAGGGATCGTTTTCCTGTTGGAAGGTGAACCTTCGCCCCAGTCTGATGTCCTGAGCGCTCTGGAGCAGGTTTTCATCAAGGATCTCTGTGTACTTTGCTCTATTCAGCCTTCCCTTGATTCTGACATGTCTCTGGGAGAACTTTGTCATTATGGGGTATTGTGTGTAGATTAATGAGAGAAAATAACGATTTAATACATTTTAAAATAAGGCTGTAAGTAACAAAATGTGGAAAAAGTCAAGAGGTCTGAATACTTTCCGAATGCCCTGTATTTCAAAAACAGCGGGGTAGAAAGGACTATCAACACATACTGAGCAGCTCAGTTATAAACAGAAGCCTGCTACATGGCAGACCAATCAAACTCATCTCTCCATCATGTCCAGCCCATCCATTATCTCAGCCAGTCATGGCTACGGAAAGGTTCCTGATTTTTCTTTTGCTACCAACCAACAATTGTATTTGTTGTAGGCATAATTTATTTTTTTTACGGATGGAATACAAGTTTGTTTTTAAGGCACATGAACGTTTACATGTTCCAGAAGGCATTTCTGACAAAAAATGCAATTTTGATAAAAAATAATGTTTATGTTCAAATGCCTCTCCTGTGAAGTAGTGACGTGCGACATACGCCTAGTTTCCTGAAACGAGTCACTTATGTAATATCTTTTGAGTAGACAGTAGGTGATGATTGAAACTTATGTTGATTTCAACTTGTCAACCCACAAGATGAAGACAATCTTTGCTCAGTTTGCCAAATTAGGTCTAGGCTTCTGTTCAGAAACTATCTGTGAAGACATCAAGTAGAGCACAACAGCCTCTATTCTCCTGGCTCTGTACACTAGAAAAGGACTGACCTTCCACTAGCAATAAAAGCAATCAGACTCACAAGAGAAGACAAGCAAAACAGAATTTAGATTTTTTTTTCTGATTGGCATTCAAGATATACAAAAACTACTTGTTGTCAAACATAACTTTCATATGGAATGCATTAATGTTACACTGGCACTACTCTCCAGAAGAATAGGCTGTACTTATTCTCAGTGTGATAGATAGTCCAACATGTTTATGTTGTTAACATGTGTTTCTTTGCGTTGTGAACAGGAGAAAGATGGAGATTACTCAGAAGACTGCTGAGGAAGAGGAACGCTACCAGAAGAAGATGGAGAAGTCAGTTCACCTGCTTGCATATTGATTGTTTCTATAATATATGTATTTTGAATATTTTGTATTTGTACAATAATTTACGCACAATAACATATTCTACTCAGAGGAACAGACGGATCAGTCAGGCCTAGGAGGAACAACGGATCAGTCAGGGACTGGAGAAACAGACGGAATCAGTCAGGGACTGGTAGAACACAGACGGATCAGTCAGGGACTGGTAGAAACAGACGGATCAGTCAGGGACTGGTAGAAACAGACGGATCAGTCAAGGGACTGGGAGAAACAGACGGATCAGTCAGGGACTGGGAGAAACAGACGGATCAGTCAGGGACTGGGAGAAACAGACGGATCAGTCAGGGACTGGGAGAAACAGACGGATCAGTCAGGGACTGGGAA
>NC_036853.1:2026260-2064731 GCF_002910315.2 Salvelinus sp. IW2-2015
ACAGACGGATCAGTCAGGGACTGGTAGAAACAGACGGATCAGTCAGGGACTGGTAGAAACAGACGTATCAGTCAGGGACTGGGAGAAACAGACGGATCTGTCAGTGACTGGGAGAATGACATAAAGGGAACCCAGGATCCATCTAAACTTCACAGACCCTCTAGTTAAAATAAAAGCATGTGTGCGCGTTTAGGATCGAGGCTACGGAGAGGAAGCACAATGAGGAGTGGGAGGAGGACTGGGCCCCTGGAGAACAAACCAAAACCAAGAGTCCCTCCCCGGCCCTGCACGAAATCAACACCCCACCCCCCGAGTACAAGAGCTCTGGTAAGGAGAAGGGAACAGGCGGTACCTCTATAGATGAATGAATAGATTCCAACAGGGACSTGTAGAGCAGCAGGACCAGTAAGGGCCTAGACTTACAGATGTGTTGAACCTCTCTGCATGCTGTCTGCATGCTGTCTGTCTGTCTCCTGTCTTCTTCCTCTGTGTGCCGTGCTTTCTGACTTCCTTCACTTCCAGACTATGGAGCCAGCTCTTTTCAGGCTGATGACAACGATGAAGGGGAAGAGGAGGAGGAGGAAGAGGAGGAAGAAGGGAGAGAAGTGAGTGACTGAGTCTCACAGTGTACCGACACATCGCAGAGTCAGAGACACGTTATAATACCACTGACAACCTGCTCGATTTCCTTTGACAACCAAAACCTATTGACATGTTCATATACTGTACATTAATAGTGCTRGCCTGGATGCTAGGCTGTTTCTGCTTTAGCTAGCTTGTCTTGTGTTTCCTAAACTGCCTAGAATCCAGGAGGGTGCTATATTTCTCAATACAACCCCTTGAGCTCTCCTTTCTTTCTTTCTTTCTTTCTTTCTTTCTTTCTTTCTTTCTTTCTTTCTTTCTTTCTTTCTTTCTTTCTTTCTTTCTTTCTGTCTTTCTTTCTGTTGTGTGAATTGGATTCAGTTGACCAACTATAGTAGATGTTTTGCTCAAGTTATGTGCCTTGCTAGGATTTACGTCTGTCTGGGCATCAGAGTGACTCTGATTGATGTTGTTTTTCCTCTGTAGTTTTCGGATGGTTTTATCACTATGAAGGGAAGCTGCMMRSWMTYCKSWASGWWYKCWGTWYRRTGTGCTGTGAGTGTGTTCTGTCAAAGCTAACACATATGCAGTGCCTTCAGAAAGTATGCAAACCCTTTGACTTACTTCACAGTTAGTTGTGTTACGACCGGAATTCAAAATTGATTACATTTATGTTTTTTCTCACCCATCTACACACACTACCCCATAATGACAAAGGGAAAAAGTTTGTTGAAATTTTTGCAAATGTATTATTAACTAAATAAATAAGTATTCACTCCCCTGAGTCAATACTTTGTAGAAGCACCTTTGGCAGAGATTACAGCTGTGAGTCKTTCTGKGTAAGTCACTCYGGGCTCCCAAGTGGCGCAGCAGTCTAAGGCACYGCGTCTCAGTGAAAGAGGCGTCACTATAGTACCTGGTTCGAGTCCAGGCTGTATCACAGCTGGCTGTGATTGGGAGTCCCATAGGGCGCGGCGCACTGGGTTTGGCCGGAGTAGGCCGTCGTTGTAAATAAGAATTTGTTCTTATTAACTGACTTGCCTACTTAAATAAAGGATCATTTTTTTTTTTTAAGAAGAGCTTTAAACAACTGGATTGTACAATATTTGCACATTAGTCTTGCCATAGATTTTCAAGCCGATTTAAGTCAAAACTGTAACTTACTTGGCCACTCAAACGGCTCTCCTGTGAAGTTGTGACTTGCGACATACGCCTAGTTTCCTGAATCGGGTCACATTTGTAAAAATGTCTAAAAACATAATTCCACTTTGACATTGTAGGGTATTGTGTGTAGGCCAGTGACACAAAATCAATTTTAAATTCAGGCTTTAACACAACAAAATGTGGAAAAAGTCAAGGGGTTTGAATAATTTCTGAATGCACTGTAGTTAACTTGGAGCAAAATAACATGACTTATTTACTGGTCCTGTCACCACAATGCTGCGGTAGTTATTAAACTATATATTAATGGCCGTCAGTGTCTGTTGGAAGTTGGATAACGTTCTTGTACTGTATCGTTTTTTGCATAATTTGTTGTTTGTCGTGGAATCATCGGTTCTGGTTTCTCCCTGCTTTCTATAATTAAAAACTTTACTGGCGCCTCAGAAAGTAGAGAAGAAGAAGAAGGTGTCCAACATTGACACCTTGCAGGAACAGAGGAAGAACAAGAAAGAGATGGAGTTTGAGCTGAAGCTGGCTGCAGAGAAAGAGGAAATGTATGAACGAGAGAAACAGCTGAAGATCAGTAGACTGGTGCAGGAGGTAGGAGTAATGATCTGACTGGGGTAGGAGGTGGAGTAATGATCTGACTGGTGTAGGAGGTAGGAGTAAGGATCTGACTGGTGTAGGAGTAATGATCTGACTGGTGTAGGAGGTAGGACTAATGATCGGACTGGTGTAGGAGGTAGGACTAATGATCGGACTGGTGAGGGAGGTAGGAGTAATAATCGGACTGGTGTAGGAGGTAGGAGTAATGATATGACCGGTGCAGGAGGTAGGAGTAATGATATGACCGGTGCAGGAGGTAGGAGTAATGATCTGACTGGTGTAGGAGTGTTGATCAGTAAACCTTTGCAGGAGGTAGGAGTAATGATCTGACTGGTGTAGGAGTATTGATCAGTAAACCTTTGCAGGAGGTAGGAGTAATGATCTGACTGGTGTAGGAGTATTGATCAGTAAACCTTTGCAGCAGGTAGGAATAATGTCCATATAACACCATGCTGTATAAGTGAGAATATAAAATGAAAATCACAAACACTTTATTTTCAGTTGATGTTTTGTCAGCACATCGCCAATAGTATGTGCAATCTTTTTTCATTTATACCTACATGACTGAGCCATAACCCAGCCTTGAGTTATGTTGTTCTTTATGACTGACCAGTGACCCAGCCTTGTTATGTTGTTCTATATGACTGAGCCATAACCCAGCCTTGAGTATTTTTGCGTTGCGCTGTGCCGTGTTGCGCTGTGCCGTGTTGCGCTGTGCCGTGTTGCGCTGTGCCGTGTTGCGCTGTGCCGTGTTGCGCTGTGCCGTGTTGCGCTGTGCCGTGCCCCAGGTGTCAGAGACTCAGCGAGAGGATCTGGAGGAAGGTGAGGCACTGGGTGGAACGTCTCTGTCAGACACGGCTGGAGCAAATTTCCTGTGTAGAGAACGAGTCCCCAGAGGTACACCTAGAACCCCCTCTCCTAGAACTATGTAGAACCACCTCTCCTAGAACTATGTGGAACCACCTCTCCTAGAACTATGTGGAACCACCTCTCCTAGAACTATGTAGAACACCTCTCCTAGAACTATGTAGAACCACCTCTCCTAGAACTATGTAGAACCACCTCTCCTAGAACCCCCTTTCCTCTGTGTATCAGTGAGGACCACCTGTGGTACTATCGCATATGATATTTTATATGTGTAGTAACTCTTCTTCATTTAATGTTTTTTCCCTTCCGTTGGTAATAGATAGATTTGTGGTAGGATACAGTGAGTCATTTATCTTGTTATTCAAAGACAGTGATCGTAGTGCAGCCACAGTGCTCTGTGACTGTCTGTGTGGAGTACAGTGATAGCGCTGTGGTTGAGTGTCTGAGTTGCAGGGCTTGTCCTTCAGGTGTCCCCTCCTTGTTCTCCTGCCTCTGGGCCTATGGTGAGGCGTTTCTACGGGGTCTCCAGCTGGCCACCACTGACCTGGATGATTTCAACTTGGATGAGGTGGACCAGAGTCGGAAAGGGCCCCTGAAGAGACTGGCCCCCCACCCAGTCTTCTTTCCCTCAGCCACCACGCTCCTCTCCTACTTTCCCAGATCAACCCACCCTCTCAGCTTCTCTCCCCCCTGCACACGACCGATCCCCAACGCCCCACCCCACCGTTATACGCAAGCTTCCTGGCTTTAGCAGCGGCCTCAGAGGAAGTAGCCGTCTCGCTCACTCTCCTTCCATGTACCTCTTCTCTCCACTACCGTCCTCCTCCAGTCTACATGGGCACTTCAACTCCCTCTCTCCCGCTCCCCACCCTTCAAGCGACACTCGCACTGGGGAGAGGCGGGGAGGGTCCATGATGGTACGCAATCACTCCAGTTTCAGAGCAGGAGCGAGTGGGACGGGGTTGGGTACATGCGAAGGGGGAGGTATACTACTCGTCAACGCAGTGAATGACTACCTCTCGTATCTAGAGGTAGCTCTGGGGTGTCTATGTGGTTCCTGAACAACCGCTAGCCTTGCTCTTGCTGCCGAAACCTTTTGCTGAGTTGATGGGAGGGACAAATTTCACAATGATGAATGGTGTGAAGAAGACTCTCTTCTTCTCCATTGAATGGAAAATGCTGTTTTTTTTTTCAGTTTTGGTCGAGTCTGTGTGATTTGAATGTTGTTATAGTATTTGCAGCAGTGGGTGTAGAATCGATGGCGGTGTTGTGGTGTTGATATGCGTAAGTGTGGGTGTTTTATGTGTGGAGAACATTATATTGTCAGGTAGGCGAAAGAGGCTGTAAGTGAAGACTGAATAGTTCTTTTCAAGTGCACAATATCTCTGTCTTTGATGTGTTCTTCAACACCCTGTGTGTGTGTGTGTGTGGTGTGTGTGTGTTGTGTGTGTGTGTGTGTGTGTGTTGTGTGTGGGTGTGTGGTGTGTGTGTGTGTGTGTGTGTTGTGTGTGTGGTGTGTGTGGTGTGTGTGTGTGTGTGTGTGTGTGTGTGTGTGTGTTGAGCATTCATATTCGTGTGTTTTTGCAAAAGTAATTCAGGGATGAATAACGTACTTTCCTGGTTTCAGGTTGATGATAACACTTCCCACGTCGTGGTGTATCCAATTCAAGCAATGCCTGGTAAGTCTGATATTTGAGAGTTTTCTTTAAGCCTAGAAGAGGTACTTGTGGTGATGTGAAGAATGTGTGCGACAAGCTGGAGATCTGTTGAATTTAAACAACAATTTCTTCAGCAGTTCTAGACACCCAGGGCTCTGATCTTAGAGGTTAACATAGATATCACAGGGTGTTAATCACAGGGTTAAAGCTCTGATGTCACTGGTTGCATTCATGAGCTGTTGTTTCTGGGACCTTCAGCAGCAGATCATCCTGCTTCTCACTGTGGAGACCCCACTGCCCTAACCCCATTGCTTCGCTGTCAGATTTGCTGCTGAATGGATGTTCAATATGCAATAGCTCTAGCCGCCAATCAAGAGGCGTCAAATGGCCCTGCATGTCTAAACAGTCATGCTACCCAGAGCAGTACCATCGACTTACCTCGCTACCCTCTGAGGGCTGGTAAGAAAAAACACTCCTAACCTCTTTCGCTGCTCCCTAAAAATCTAATCCTTTTGTGGACGTTGTATGTTTCTGTCTGTTCTAGCCGGGTTACTAGTTGGTTGTCACTGTCCTAGCCGGGTAGTGTAGTTGTTGTCATGTCCCTAGCTCGGGGTACTAGTTGGTTGTGTACTGTCTAAGCTGGGGTATAGTTGGTTGTCACTGGTCCCTAGTCGGGGTCTGTTGGTTGTCATGTCCTAGCGGTTACTAGTGTTACTAGTCTTGTGCTCGTTTCACTGTCTGATGACGGGGTTGCTCAGCGTTGTAGCGCAATTCTGCTCATGTGACTAGTGGGGGTAAGAGCTGTTTAAGCTATGTACTGTCCCTCGTCGCGGGTACTAGTTGGTTGTCACTGTCCTTCGACGGGTCTAGTTGTGTGTAAGATACACTGATCCATTTAGCCGGGGTGCTAGTTGGTTGTCACTGTCCTAGCCGGGGTAATAGTCTGGTTGTTTCACTGGTCCTGATCGGGGTATAGTTGGTTGTACTTTGTCTAGCGGGGTACTGTTTGACTATCTAATGTCTAGCCGGGGTGTATAGTTGGTTGTCCTGTCCTAGACGGGGTGCCTAGTTGGTTGTCACTGTCCTAGTCGGGGTACTAGTTGGTTGTCACTGTCCTAGCGGGGACTAGTTTGTTGTTACTTCCTAGCCAGGGTGTTATTTTGTTGGTCACTGTTCCTAGGCCGTAGAGTGTCTAGTCTGGATTGCATGGGTCTAGTAGCTGAAATTGTGCTTTATCATTGGTTATGACCGAGTGCTTCAGCTGTCGCTAGAGGGTACTATATAAGGTGTCGAATGATCCCTATTCTTAGGGATAAAGTGCCCCGTTGATTCTCGTTCCAAATGTTTTATGCTCTCAATGTCAAGACGAGTACTAGATCTAATCTGTGCCTAAGACACGAGTAGGCAGTTATAGGTGGGAGACCTCTTAAAGGTCACTGATGATCTTATTTTCTATTCAATGTAATACAAATATATTTCTGAGTAAGCAATTTCCACAAGTAATTTTGTTGGTTTTCGTAGTTCATTGTTGTCATAGCATAGTTCAGCAAAGAAATCAGAAAGCTCTTGTAGACTGTCATGGTAGTTTAATTTGGTGTAGGTTTGACCTTCTAGCTATTAATTTATTCTGCTGAGGGAATGTCACTAGGCACACCAAAATCCCATCCCACATTAGGACTGTGACGATACCATATTGCAGAAGATCAAACTGGTGTGGTCCTTTAAAAACTGCTGTATGTAAATTTGTGTGCTAAGTAAAAAAAAAAAAAATACAAATGTGACTCTGGATACACATAAATGATGTTTGTTTCACATTAGGGCTGTTTTGTCAGAAGCTTAATCCGCTTCGTGTTTTGTTTTTCCTGCCAGATACCTAGAGTATTGTGAATACTGGTATGTCACGGCCCTAACAAAACAGCTCTTCAACTAATTTTACTTTTTACACTTGAGTTATTTAAGCAGACTAGCTTGATTAGTAATTCATATTAAGAGCTAGGTGGGACAACCAATATCACAGTCGTAGTCAGTACATTCATCTTAAGACCGGCTAGGTGGGACAACCACATATCACAGTCGTAGTCAGTAACATTCATATTAAGACCGCTAGTGTGGCAACACATTTCACAGGTAGTCAGTACATTCATGTTAAGACGCTAGGTGGGACAACACTTTCACGAGTATCATCTCTCGTCAATTCATCTTAAGACGTAGGTGGGACAACACATTTCACAGTCATATTCAGTACATTCATCTTAAGACCGCTAGGTGGGACAACACATTTCACAGTCATATTCAGTATTCTCTTAAGACGCTAGGTGGACAACCACTTTCAAGCCGTCATATTCAGTCATTCATCTTAAGACCTGAGGTGGGACAACCACATTTCACAGTCGTATGTCAGTACATTCATCTTAAGACCGCTAGGTGGGACAACCACATATCACAGTCGTAGTCAGTACATTCATCTTAAGACGTAGGTGGGACAACCACATATCACAGTCGTAGTCAGTACATTCATCTTAAGACGCGTGGGTGGGACAACCACATTTCACAGTCGTAGTCAGTACATTCATCTTAAGACCCGCTGGGTGGGACAACCACATTTCACAGTCGTAGTCAGTACATTCATCTTAGAGACCGCTAGGTGGGACACCACATTTCACAGTCGTAGTCAGTACATTCATCTGAAGACCGTAGGTGGGACAACCACATATCACAGTGCGTAGAAAGTATGTTTTTCTCAATAAGGTAGCTGTCAGTAGAGTCAGAGCTAGAAGGGGGGGTGGGGTGGGGGGGCTAAGTGAAGTCCTGGTTAAGTGTTTTTTAAATGTTATTTTTATTATAAATTTTTTTGGGGGTGGTGGGTGCGAGGTGAAGGAGGATTATTTAAGATACTGTTTGAAGAGGTAGCATTTTTATAATTTTCACAATTCTACAATATTATTCCAGTCTTCATAGTGTGGAAATATATATAAAACACAGGAAAATCACGTTTTTGACTGCACTGGGACTTACATTTTATACATGTAAGCAGTAACTCCCCTGAATGTGGTATGACTATAGGACAAAGACAATGTATTCAAAATAGCTTCTGAAGTTGCATAATTGTATGTTCGTTAATGGGRAAATATGTCTGTTTTTTCCATTTCCTGAAAGGTTTCTGTTTTGGAGATAATAGGTTTTCATCCAAAAGCGACGCTAATGTCCCTTCCTCTCTTCCTGTCACCCTGTTTCATTGCATGACTATGGAGATAGCACTCTGCTCCCGCTGGTCATTTACCATATGTCAGCACCACAGGAGGTTGGTGGCACCTTAATTGGGGAGGACGGGCTCGTGGTAATGGCTGGAATGGTATCAAACACATCAAACACATGGTTTCCATTGATGCCATTCCATTTACTTTGTTCCAGCCATTGCTATGAGCCGTCCTCCCCTCAGCAGCTTCCACTGGTCAACACCATCCAGAAAAACCAAGGGAGGATTGAGTCTTCATATATTATCCATGTTGTCAAGGGTGAATCCACAGAGACTATTATAGTCTTTGCAGTTTATCAACAGAACTTGTCAGTAAACGAGTACCTAAACCTAAGATGCAGAGAGAKRGAGAGAGGGAGAGAAGAAGCTTAGTGGTGTAGTGTCAATCTCTTCTGAATGCCTTCTGGTTCCTGTGCTACAGCCGCCGGAGATGCTGAAACGGATGGTGACGTATAACACCTCCTTTAGGTCCAACAACAAGAGACAAGTAATCCATACCCATCACCACCTTCCCCTCTGACTCTCCTCTCTTCTCCTTTGACTCTCCTCTCCTCTGCTCTGGAGTGGTTATTAGTAGTTTAGTGGCTGTTTCCCCTTCCTCTTTCCTAACTAAATCAATCCCTCTTCCTTCCCCGGAGTGATGCGTGTAGTGACTGCCTCCTTTACTTCTCTGGTTCCCAATCTGTCCTCTTTGTTTGATGCACTAGTTCCTTGTAGTCGCACGTTCGATAACTCAATTAATGACTGTGGAGTGCACATGTATTGGGCATTCTTTTGTCTCTGTGTAGATATGGGGATGGTGTGGATGCTGAAKGGTGTACATTATGTGGGTGTACGTCTTTTTTTTGTGTCCAGGTTGACCTCATGTTATCTGACAGTGCATTGTCCTGCTGTCAAGGCCTTTTTAGTATTTGATACAAAATGAGATTGGGACCACAAAAAAACTTCTGTACTCTAGGAAGAAAGAGCTCCATGTTTTTACACAACCCTACAGATCATGATTATTGTTAAAAATAACTTTGATTTTACAGTCCTTGTTCTTAAATTCATTCCCTACACTTCCAGATCTGTCGTCATAAACTATGTGGAAATCTCAATTGACGCTCTGCTATTCCCTATATTCTGCACTATACTGTATCTGGTGGAAAGTGGTGCACTATAGGCAATTTGAGATGCAGCCTCGTACCTCAGAGGGCCTTTTGTTCTTGTGATGCTTTCAAAAATCTGTTCATGTGTCCATGAGCRAGGAACTTAACTCTAATTGTTCCAGGGTCGCCGTCAATAATGGCTGTTCCCTGGCTCTGACCCCACTCTCTGAGGGTTCTCAGGAGGCGTGGGATATGCAAGAAAACTATTTATCAATTCGCACTTGTACATGTGTGAAATAGGACAAATGTAAGCACCCACTTCATTATTATCTTGTTATGATTATATTCAAAAGACTTCAATGTCATTGCAATGAATAGGCTTGTACTCAGAACGTCATCTTACACAGTCAGATTCAATCAATGTTCATTCAGAAAGCAATGCTTTTATAGAGACGCTTTTTATTCCTTCTTTGTCCATGAATACAGAATGAGGAGCTGTGGCCCTCAGATTTTGATGGACACAGATGACGGTGTGTGTGCTTTTGTGTGTGTATGTGCGTGTGTGTGTGTATGTCAATGAGGCCTGTCCTAGAGGAGAAAGATGAGCCTTCAGATGTCACACTGTGAACGTGACATTAGCAGACAGAGACACGTGAAAGGCAGATTGAACAAGCCTGTTTTTATTTTATTTTATTTTTTTATTTTTTTTATAACTCCTTTTGAGATGTTTTGAAGTGAAAATTAGAAATGCGGTCGCTATCTCACTTTTTCAAACGAAAGGGATTGAACAGTGGAGAAAACTGAAAAACTGATTTTCAGTAACAATGGAAATTTGCTTCAAAAATCGATGTTTTATAGAGTGCCTTGCAAAAGCATTCACCCCCTTTGCGTTTTTATTATTTTGTTTCATTACAACCTGTAATTTTAAATTGATTTTTATTTGGATTTCATGTAATGGACATACACAAAATAGTCCAAATTGGTGAAGTGAAATGAAAAAAATAACTTATTTTTAAAAAATTATAAAATATAAAAACGTAAAAGACGTGCGTGCATATGTATTCACCCCCTTTGCTATGARGCCCCTAAATAAGATCTGGTGCAACCAATTACTTTCAGAAGTCACATAATTAGTTAAATAAAGTCCACAGCAATCTAAGTGTCACATGATCTCAGTATATATACACYTGTTCTGAAAGGCCCCAGAGTCTGCAACACCACTAAGCAAGGGGCACCATCAAGCAAGCGTCACTATGAAGACCAAGGAGCTCTCCAAACAGGTCAGGGACAATGTTGTGGAGAAGTACAGATCAGGGTTGGGTTATAAAAAAAGATCCAAAACTTTGAACATCCCACGGAGCACCATTAAATCCATTATTAAAAAATGGAAAGAATATGGCACCACAACAAACCTGCCAAGAGAGGGCCGCCCACCAAAACTCACAGACCAGGCAAGGAGGGCATTAATCAGAGATGCAACAAGGAGACCAAAGATAACCCTGAAGGAGCTGCAWAGCTCCACAGCGGAGATTGGAGTATCTGTCCATAGGACCACTTTAAGCCGTGCACTCCACAGTGCGTGCTTTACGGAAGAGTGGCCAGAAAAAGTCAATACTTAAAGAAAAAAATGAGCAAACACGTTTGGTGTTCGCCAAAAGCTATGTGGGAAGACTCCCCTAAAGAAGTACTCTGGTCAGATGAGACTAAAATTGAGATTTTGGCCATCAAGGAAAATGCTATGTCATGCGCAAACACAATATTTCATCACCCGAGAACACCATCCCCGCAGTGAAGCATGGTGGTGCAGCATCATGTTGTGGGGATGTTTTTCATTGGCAGGGACTGGGAGACTGGTCAGAATTTAAGGAATGATGCTAATACAGGGAAATGCTTGAGGGAACCTGTTTCAGTCTTCCAGAGATTTGAGACTGGGACAAAGGTTCACCTTCCAGCAGGACAATGACCGTAAGCATACTGCTAAAGCAACACTCCAGTGGTTTAAGGGAAACATTTAAATGTATTGGAATGGCCTAGTCAAAGCCCAGACCTCAATCCAATTGAGAATCTGTGGTATGACTTAAAGATTGCTGTACACCAGCGAAACACATCCAACTTGAAGGAGCTTTAGCAGTTTTGCCTTGAGGAATGGGCAAAAATTCCAGTGGCTAGATGTGCCAAGCTTATAGAGACATACCCCAAGAGACTTGCAGCTGTAATTGCTGCAAAAGGTGGCTCTACAAAGTATTGACTTTGGGGGGGTGAATAGTTATGTACGCTCAAGTTTTCTGTKTTTTTCACAAGAAAAAATATTTTGCATCTTCAAAGTGTTAGGTATGTTGTGTAAATCCAATTATACAACCCCCCCCAAAATAAATTTTAATTCCAGGTTGTAAGGCAACAAAATAAGAAAAATGCCAAGGGGGTGAATACTTTCGCAAGCCACTGTAGTTACAACCATTGCATTGCTGAAATGTGTTGGTTTTAGCAWTAAAACATTGGTTTTTGAAGCAACAATTTTATTTAAAGAGTTGAATATATAGTTAGCTGATATTCATACTGCCGTTCTTATCGCTACAGTCGCATAGACCTTTATTTTACAAAGCTCGAGATGGAAAAATATGGAAAACGGATCCACAACCTTGGCTTTTCTCATATTATTAAATGAATCCATTTAAAGTACATTTAAAGACATAGAAGTGGTTGTCAAAAGAAATCTAGCTCTTCAACACTCAGCACACTCATTCTCTGCTAGGGCCTGATTACATGCAAAAGTAATTTAGATACATAATGATAAATGATACGCTACATTGACCTGGTTTGTGTTGAACCTATGAAGAAGTTTTACAATGTTGTAAACTAACAAAAGAAAGAACTGTCATTTCAGTTTACATCACAGATTGTGTAAAATGTCAGAATTATCCAAATCCTTTGTATGAACTAGAGCAATAAATCAGTTGAGGCCAGGGTGATATAAGGCTATAATTGCAGGCCTATTGCTTAACCATGTTTCCTAGTGGTGCTAAACCTCAATGCAGAAATGACACGGTGAACTATCTAATCCAGAGGCTCTTAAGCTTTTTCAGCTCGAGACCCAAATGAAAAATGTACTGTCCTCGAACAACCCAAAATAAGAAGAAACAGTGTGTGATTTATAAATGTTTACTCATAACTCGCGACCCACCTCTCACATTCTCAGGGCCGACTTTGGGTCCCAAAGAAACCCCGGTCTAATCATATGATGTTTGTCTTTCAGAAATATGTTGAAGACTTTGATCCCCTCTCCATGGTACTGTATGCCTCAGCTTAGCCTGTATATATCTGCCAGACTATTAGACATATAGGACCATGTCATGTATGTGTAGAACCAACCATATGCAAATACATCTCTTTGAAGAAGTAGATCATTCATATCCCACTAGGCACAGACGTCAATTCAACGTCTAWTCCACGTTGGTTCAACGTCATTTCATTTAAATKACGTGGAAACAACATTGATTCAACCAGTGTGTGCCCACTGGGATGCCAATAAGATCGTTACCAAGAGACCAAACAGAAGATGTGCCTTTGAAAATCTGTGAATTGTGTCTTTGACTATAAAGCTGTGTGCAAATGTCAGTCTCCATCCAATGTGAGCCATGCCTTCTAGGTAACCATAGATCCTCATTGAGTCACTKTTACAGCCSTTCTGTGTTATAGCCTTYCTGGAAACCTCAGTGGAACATCTCTTTTGTTCTCATCTTTCTTTGAAAAAGTAAATGCACCGCAGGGAAGCAGTTTTCTACATCTAAAGCCATATATCATGAAGATATAATGTRTAGATTGTACCATCTATACAATCTTCGAAAAAAAGGTGCTACAGTATATAGAACCTAAAAGGGTTCTTCGGCTGTCCCCATAGGATAACTCTTTGAATAAGGAAGGTTCTAAGAATCCTTTTGGAACCCCTTTTTATGTGTACATGTCTATTCACTGTGATCCAGTGTTGTGATGTAAYCATCCCGCTCTCTGGCTGTGTTAACAGTTCTCCTCGGAGCAGATAGCTGGACGAGACGTGAAACTGCTGMGAATCAAAAAGGTAATCAGAACCCCCCCTCAGGATGAACTGTCCAGTTATGACTATACTTCTCAGGTTGCTAAGCTTTTTATGAAGGAAAGAAGGATCAAAACACATTTTCCTTCAGGGACCATATAGCTAATCTTGCCCTGCAGAACCATTCCTTTATTGCCTCAGACAGACATTCAGTAGGATGATGACAATGCATCTAAAGCTTTAAACCRTATGTAATGAATGGATTACATGTAATTTCAATGTCTACCAGCATGTTAAATGTGCAACCAGAGGGGAAAAAATCTAGACCACCTTTACTCCACACACAGAGACGCATACAAAGCTCTCCCTCGCCCTCCATTTGGCAAATCTGACAATAATTATATCCTCCTGATTCTTGCTTACAAGCAAAACCTAAAGCAGGAAGTACCAGTGATTCGCTCAATAAGGAAGTCGTCAGATGACGCAGATGCTACGCTACAGGACTGTTTTGCTAGCACAGACTGGAATATGTTCCGGGATTCTTCCGATGGCATTGAGGAGTACACCACATCACTTACTGGCTTCATCAATAAGTACATCGATGACGTCGTCCCCACAGTGWSTCTACGTACATACCCCAACCAGTAGCCATGGATTACAGGCAACATCCGCACTGAGYTAAAGCGTAGAGCTGCCGCTTTCAAGGAGCGGGAATCTAACCTGGACACTTATAAGAAATCCCGCTATGCCCTCCGACGAACCATCAAACAGGCAAAGAGTCAATACAGGACTAAGATTSAATCGTACTACACYGGCCCCGACACTCGTGGGGTGTGGCAGGGCTTGMAAACTATTACAGATTACAAARGGAAGCACAGCCGCGAGCTRCCCAGTGACACGAGCCTACCAGACAAGCAAAATAACTTCTATGCTCGCTTTGAGGCAAGCAACASTGAGGCATGCATGAGAGCATCAGCAAATCCGGATGACTGTGTGATCACGCTCTCCGTAGCCAATGTGAGTAAGACCTTTAAACAGGTCAACATTCGCAGGGCCAGACAGATTACCAGGATGTGTACTCCGAGCATGCTCTGACCAACAGGCAAATATCTTCACTGACATTTTCAACCTCYCCCTGTCTAAGTCTGTAATACCAACATGTTTCAARCAGACCACCATAGTCCTTGTGCCCAAGAGCACCAATRTAACCTGCCTAAATGACTACTGACCTGTAGCACTCACGTCTGTAGCCATGAGGTGCTTTGAAAGGCTGGTCATGGCTCACATCAACACCATTATCACATAATCCCGAGACMCACTCCAATTTGCATACCGCCCCAACAGATCCACAGATGATGCAATCTCTATTGCACTCCACAATGCACTTTCCCACCTGGACAAAAGGAACACYTACGTGAGAATGCTATTCATTGACTACAGCTCAGCGTTCAACACCATAGTGCCCTCAAAGCTCATCACTAAGCTAAGGACCCTGGGACTAAACATCTCCCTCTGCAACTGGATCCTGGACTTCCTGATGGGCCGCCCCAGGTTGTAAGTGTAGGTAACAACACATCTGCCACGCTGATCTTCAACACGGTGTCCCTCAGGGGTGCGTGCTCAGTCTCCTCCTGTCCTCCCTGTTCACCCATGACTGCATGGCCAAGCACGACTCCAACACCATCATTAAGTTTGCCAACAACACAACAGTGGTAGGCCTGATCACCGACAACGATGAGACAGCCTATAGGCAGGAGGTCAGAGACATGGCCGTGTGGTGCCAGGATAACAACCTCTCCCTCATCGTGATCAAGACAAAGGAGATGATTTTTGGACTACAGGAAAAGGAGGACCGAGCACGCCCCCATTCTCATTGACGGGGCTGTAGTGGAGCAGGTTGAGAGCTTTAAGTTCCTTGAAGACTCCAGCCACCCTAGTCATAGATTGTTCTCTCTACTACCGCACAGCAAGCGATAGCGGAGTACCAAATCTAAGTCCATAAGACTCCTGAACAGCTAATCAAATGGCTACCCGGACTATTTGCATTGTCGTCGCATTGTCGCCCCCCCCCCATTTTTACTCTGCTGCTACTCTCTGTTTATTATCTATGCATAGTCACTTTACCTCTACCTACATGTACATATTACCTCGACTAACCGGTGCCCCCGCACATTGACTCTGTACCGGTACCCCCCGTATATAGCCYCGCTACTGTTATTTTATTGTTGCTCCTTAATTATTGATATTTTTCTTATGTTTTATTTTTATGTTTTATTTTATAGATAATTTTTWWAATCCWGTTTATTATAGTRAATGCAYTTTTTYCCCCTCTTTYTTTTCTTCTTAAAACTGCATTGTTGGTTAAGGGMTTATAAGTAAGCATTTCACTGTAAGGTCTACACCTGTTGTATTCAGCATTTCACTGTAAGGTCTACACCTGTTGTATTCAGCATTTCACTGTAAGGTCTACACCTGTTGTATTCAGCGCATGTGGCAAATACAATTTGATTTGATCTCTCTTACCTTAGGTTGGACCACTTGATCTGGCCGTGGAGGGGGGTGTAGACTCCCCTCTGGGAAAGCTAGTGGTATCTGCCATTTATGATGGAAGCTCAGTAGACAAACATGGTGAGTCCATAAATGTCATAACGAAGTCCATAAGAAAGCAACCCCATTTGTATATGTTAAAGCATTCTATTCAAAATGCAATTCATCAATACTGCTTTTAGCCATTCCTTGTTGTTGGTGTACATAGACAAATGATTTTGTGTTTCAACACTTGATTGATTTTGGCTTCATATAAAGAACCTGACAAACATGAATCTCTTTCCTTACGCTCTGTTGTTAACAATTAAAGTTGGAATGTTGTTTTGTGTATGATTTCAGAATAGCAATGAGAAAATATTTATTATACCCAATCTCTCAGTCTGATATTCATCAGGCTGACTCATTTCATATCCTCCTGGAGACGTTATAGTAGAAATTAATCCCAGGCTTTTGAGTGGGATCTGGTTCCAAAGCAAAAATTAAATCTACATAGGCAGCACTAAGGTTGTGGTTTGTAAAAAAAAAAAAAATGCAGACAGCAATTAATGAGTTTATTGTCCCATGTGTGTTTGTGTGTGTGTGTGTGTGTGTGTGCCTCCCCAGGTGGGATTGTACCAGGAGATGAGGTGATGGCTGTGAATGGGAAGGTCCTGACTGACTCCTCACTGACAGAAGGAGAGAATGCTCTGAACTTGGCCTGGAACAGTGGAGGGGTACTACTGTCTCTTTTACAGCAACTCTGACAACAATATCTTCGATCAGAAATACTGGCGGGTGTATTTCTCACAGCCTTAATCGATGAGTTAGGCAGCTTACGCTCATGACTATTCTCATTAAACAGACATGTATCATATTGATGCTGTATTGTTTGGTACTACCCTGATCATTTGTACTGATGGTCATTTATTGCCGTACATGAGTTTTATTGATATGGTTATAAAGGCCAGCCCCAATCAAAACATTCACAATCAGACCAGTTGGTTTTATAGTGAAGAGAGGAGAGGGGARGTGTGGGGCGGAGAAGAGAGAGGAGGGGCGGAATCAATTTTACCAAAAGGTCCTTTGTGATATTTTGTAACCATAGAAATACTGTATGGAAGAGGGATAGACATGTCATCACAGTTTTAGGAAGATGTTATATGAGCCAAACGCGATAGATTTTTTTATTCCTTTATATGTCTGTGTATCTTTAGGATTGGATTGAGCTGGTGATAGCAGTGTCACCTCCAAAAGAATACGAAGATGAGGTGTAAGTACATTTGCCATCAACTCAACATGTAGTATAATCTCTCCCCATCAACTCAAACATCGTAGTATAATCTCTCCATCCAACTCAACATGTAGTATAATCTCTCCATCAACTCAACATGTTAGCTATAATCTCTCATCAACTCAACATGTAGTATAATCTCTCATCAACTCAACATGTAGTATAATCTCTCCATCAACTCAACATGTAGTATAATCTTCACTCCATCAACTCAACATGTAGTATAACCTCACTCCATCAAACTGCACCATGTAGTAATGAATCTCTCCACCAACTCAACATGTAGTATATATCTCTCCATCAAACTCAACATGTAGTATAATCTCTCCACCAACTCAACATGTAGTATAATCTCTCCATCAACTCAACATGTAGTATAATCTCTCCATCAACTCAACATATAGTACAATCTATGTGACGGCAGGTAGCCTAGTGGTTAGAGTTTTGGTCCAGTAACCAAAAGGTTGCTGGATTGAATCCCCAAACTGACAAGGTAAAAATCTGTCGTTCTGCCCCTGAACAAGGCAGTTAACCCACTGTTCCCCGGTAGGCCGTCATTGTAAATAAGAATTTGTTCTTAACTGACTTGCCTAGTTAAATAAAGGTTCAAWWWWWTTTTTTKATGTGAATGCATAGCCTACAAATGCTCACAATGATTCAACTGAAAGTAGATGCTGGGCGTACTGTTTTAATTCACTTTTTTATGTGTCAACTCTGATGTGATTTTAGCTAGATGGCCACTCCCTTAGTGAACCTGGTCAGTGTTGTGTATGTCTGTCAGACTGTGTATCTGTCCATGTTCATGTCTCTATGTCGTGTGTGTCTGTCCCACTGTGTTTGTCCGACTGTGTCTGCGTCTTTACGTGTGTGTCCAGCCCTAAGTCAGCATCAGTCACTCCCACTGCGAACAAAAAGGTGTTTCAAGGCAGTGCATCAGTGTACAGACACGGCTACCGGCTCCAGTTTTAACCCTAAACTCCCACCCTGAACTGAGGGTAAACCCTTACCCCCACGCACCCCTTTGCCCCTGACAGAAGGGGATGTTTGCCATGATCTGTTTAGCCCTAGGGGAGGTGGACTATTTGTTATTGTGCACTATGCATCTAATTCATGTGACTGTCAATCAGAAACAAGGACACACCAGCTTCTAGTCAAGTTTTATACCTCTCATTTTAGACACTTCATTTCACAATGAATGACACAGTGCCCGTCTTCTAGAGCCATAGACATACTGCACATATGTGTATATCTAATGATCTGTCCTAAGAGGTCACTGCCATACGTAGCGTAACATCGGTCTTGACATAGCCTTCTGCCAGCCTTCAGCAGTTGCTCTGATTGACGTTAGTCAATAGGGACTGTTACATGTTTTGACCTACAGTACCAGTCGAAAGTTTGGACACACCTACTCATTCCAGGGTTCTTCTTTATTTGTACTATTTTCTACATTGTTGAATAGTAGTGAAGACATCAAAACTATAAAATAAAACAAATGGAATCATGTAGTAACCAAAAAGTGTTCAACAAATCAAAATATATTTTATATTTGAGATTCTTCAAAGTAGCTACCCTTTGCCTTGATGACAGCTTTGCACACTCTTGGCATTCTCTCAACCAGCTTCATGAGGTAGTCACCTGGAATGTATTTCAATTAACAGGTGTGCCTTGTTAAAAGTTCATTTGTGGAATTTCTTTCTTAATGCGTTTGAGCCGATCAGTTGTGTTGTGACATGGTAGGGGTGGTATACAGAAGATAGCCGTATTTGGTAAAAGACCAAGTCCATTTTATGGAAAGAACAGCTCAAATAAGCAAAGAGAAATGACAGTCCATGATTATTTAGAATTCAAGGCACACTTAACCATCATGGCTACCACAGCATTCTGCAGCGATACGCCATCCCATCTGGTTTGCGTGTAGTGGGACTATAATTTGTTTTTCAACAGGACAATGACTCAACACACCTCCAGGCGGTGTAAGGGCTATTATAGCAAGAAGGAGAGTGATGGAGTGCTGCATCAGATGACCTAGACTCCACAATCACCCAACCTCAACCCAATTGAGATGGTTTGGGATGAGTTGGACCGCAGAGTGAAGGAAAAGCAGCCAACAAGTGCTCAGCATATGTGGGAACTCCTTCAAGACTGTGAAAAAGCATTCCTCATGAAGCTGGTTAAGGGAATGCCAAGAGTGTGCAAAGCTGTCATCAAGGCAAAGGGTRGCTACKTTGAAGATTCTAAAATATATTTTGATTTGTKTAACMCTTKTTTGGTTACTACATGATTCCATATGTTATTTCATAATTTTGAWGTCTTCAACATCATTCTACWATGCAGAAAATAGTAAAAAATAAAGAAAAACCCTTGAATGAGTAGGTGTGTCCAAACTTTTGACTGGTACWGTATACTGGGAAATTACTATAGTGGTGGTCCCCAAACTGTCCCAACTGTTTTGGTGCTGTGACCCACCAAATGCTTTTTTGGAATGTTCCCATGTACCAACCAAATTATGACCTATCTAGTTGAAACAATTCATGGCTCAAATAGAATCCAATGGAACCCACCGGTGGATTCAATCAATTCATTTTGGAGAACACAGACCTATAGGGTTTCTCCACACATCTGCATGTGGTGTTATTTCTAACTTGCTTCTACTTGTGACTAAAGACATGTTTTACGGCTCCTCAACGGTTGACATCCAAGTAATTCACCTGTTTCTGTCTTTCTGTAGGACGTTCTTCTGAGTCACTTCGTCACCCAGCCTGTCAAACAAGCCATACCCACCAACCACCCGTCTCATTATCTCTGACATACTTCTATCGTCACAATCAAATCCCTGCATCAAACTGTTTCAAATGCAATGCTGATCATTACTGAAAACAAGTCTGTTGAACCAGAACCACGCTGTGATGTGCTACCTGTAAACTGTCTGAACTTCATCCTCTGAGTTTCATTTAGATCCCAGTACAGATACTTCTGATATATATAATAATATGGATCTGGGGTACATAATCCCCAGAGCTATAWATGTAGAGAGTTGAGACATTGAGGTTACTGCATTATTATGTATTTACATGACACTACAAAATTCTATTGCAGCCATGTTAGCTCCCCATTTAAATATGGGCAATATTTAAACGATGCTGTGCAACTGAATGTCTACAATTAGAACATTATTTCAACATTCTAAAATGTGGCCCAACTCTCTAAATACATGGCTCTGGTAACCCCCCTTCTTCTCATATTAGTACACCACAGCAAAGGAAGTGTATCTTATTGAGTTTTGAGTCAATCCAGTGGTGAAAACCTGAACTCCGAAGAGCCCGAGTGTCAACAGGCCTGTATTGTTCTTTCCCAAGTGGAGCTGGTAATACTGACAGTCTAATTAAATGCTTAGTGCATCTCAATGAGCTTCTAGTATGCCATAGATCAAAGCATGAGCTGCCAAACACCCAAACATGTTAGTAGCGGTGTTGACTAATGGCGAGTAAACTGTAGGCTATAAAAAAATAAATACAGCAGACCCGAGGCCCAGCAGGTAGGCAGGCACACTGTGATGTAATCAATGTCCCTCCTCTGAAATCAACGCCCTCAGAATCAATAAAGGTATTTGTTCACTTTGACTGATGAAGATTTTCTTGACTTAGACGATTCAGACAGTTTATAATGCTAGAATTCTAATGCATTAGTTAGTTTAATTTCTCTCTCGCTCTCTCTCTATCATTGCATGAATAAAACATATTGTTGTGGATATCTTAAATCTCACTCATTATGCGAAATGATTAACGTCCAGAGGGGGCAGTCGTGTTCCACTCCTGGTCTAAAGTGGAGTTCCTGATTTTACAGTACTTGGCAAGGTCTCCCTTAATGGTTTGGTAATTCATTTGGCCACTTGTCGTGTCCAATTTACACTGCGGGAACACATAAAATCTTAATCTTAATGATTGTAGCCTGTGTGAAGTTGTTTGTACATTTATCAATTGCATGTGTCTACAAATGAAGTACTTCAATTAGGAGCGCATGCCTAAAGCTCTAATACACAAGGCGATGATGTAATAGCGATGCTCACTGCTCAGGCAATGACGTTCAGTTCATTTTGAAATGTGGTGGCATACGTGACTGTCTATAGACCATTGTGTGTGAATGCATTGGCTCGACCGGGTTGTGTACAGTAGTCGAAGTCTCATGCTCAAGACAAAGGTGGCCTAGAAATTGTGTCTCGCGTTCCCTCCTCCTCCGTACCCGGTTTCAGTACCGTGGCCAGCTCCTGGTAAAAGAACAGAACGCCAGATGGTCACGGAATCCATCAATCATTTCTGACAGTTAACCAATTGTCTTTTGTTTGAGGACGTGATAGACTCTAGCTTCGTTTAAAAACAAATAGGGAAAAAACTCTGGTCTCTGCAGATGTGATTTCTTGTTTGTTTCTTTCAGTGGTTTTTTGTTTTGTTTTTTTGGAAACACATTCAAGACAAGAGGAGAAAGTAAGAAGATGCACCACATCTGCAATTTTTTTGACCGATTGTAAAATAACTTCCGTAGCCTAATTTTGAATTAAAATCATCTCTCTAGAGTGTCTTTTTGTTGCACTCGGTGACTGAAGAAATTTTTTAAATTACAGTGGAGTCAAGTCCAGTTGCTCTTGGAACGTTATGATCTCACGACACAAACCGGTAGGTGTTTTGGATCTGTGGGCGCTTGATAAATGGCTCAGCTGTTGAATGAGTTGGTCGAAACAGTTACATTGCGTTCAGAAAGTATTCATACCCCTTGATTTATATTCCACGTTTGGTTGTGTTACAGCCGGAATTCAAAATGGATTAAATCGATTTTTCTCTCACCCATCTACACACAATTCCCTACAATGACGAAGTGAAAACATGTTCTTAGAAATGTTTGCAAATTTATTGAAAATTAAATACAGAAATATCTTATTTACATCAGTTTTCACACCACTGAGTCAATACTTTGTAGAAGCACATTTGGCAGAGATTACAGCTGTAGGTCTTTCCACACCTGGATTGTGCAACATTTGCCCACTATTCTTTGCACAATTATTCAAGCTTTGTCAATCTGTCTGTTAATAATTGCCAGACAACCATTTTCAGGTGTTGCCATGGATTTTCAAGAAGATTTAAGTCAAAACTCTAACTCGGCCACTCAGGAACATTCACTGGTCTTCTTGGTACAGTAAGCAACTCCAGTMGATTTGGCCTTGTGTGTTAGGTTATTGTAGTGCTGAAATGTGAAGTAATCTCCCAGTGTCTGGTTTAAAGCTGAMTGAACCAGGTTTTCCTCTAGGATTTTGCCAGTGCTTAGCTCCATTCCACTGGATCGGTAACTGACAGACTGAATTAACTGAATGAAAGGAGGATGAGAGGATAGGTCACYGAGGTCCTACAGAGGGGGTTTAGAGGGTATTGGGTAGATATATAAATGATAGACAGAGAGGGAAGAGAGGAGTGGGGTAGCTACAATGTTGTTGATCCATCCTCAGTTATCTTTAATAGCTATCACAGCCATTAAACTCTGTAACTGTTTTAAAGTCACCATTGGCCTCATGGTGAAATCCCTGAGCGGTTTCCTTCCTCTCCGGCAACTGAGGTAGGAAGGAAACCTGTATCTTTGTAGTGACTGGGTGTATTGATACACCATCCAAAGTGTAACTTATAACTTCAACATGCACTACTTCTTCTCTTTTTTTTACCCATCTACCAATAGGTGCCCTTCTTTGCCAGGCATTGGAAAGCCTGCCTGGTCTTTGTTGTTGTATTTGTGTTTGAAATTCACTGCTTGACTGAGGCGCCGTACAGATAATTGTATATGTGGGGTATTTGAGACAGGATGCACCTGAGCTCAGTTTTTCGAGTTTCATAGCAAAGAGTCTGAATACTTATGTAAATGAGGTATTTCTGTTTTTCATTTGTAATAAATTAGCAAAAATAAAATCAAATCTGTTTTCGCTTTATCATTATGGGTTATTGTGTTTAGATTGATGAGGAAAAAATTAAATGTAATGAATTTTAGAATAAGGCTGTAACGTAACAAAATGTGGGAAAAGTGAAGGGGTTTGAATACTTTCCAAATGAACTGTATGTGCCCTATNCTCAACATGTAGTATAATCTCTCCACCAACTCAACATGTAGTATAATCTCTCCATCAACTCAACATGTAGTATAATCTCTCCATCAACTCAACATATAGTACAATCTATGTGACGGCAGGTAGCCTAGTGGTTAGAGTTTTGGTCCAGTAACCAAAAGGTTGCTGGATTGAATCCCCAAACTGACAAGGTAAAAATCTGTCGTTCTGCCCCTGAACAAGGCAGTTAACCCACTGTTCCCCGGTAGGCCGTCATTGTAAATAAGAATTTGTTCTTAACTGACTTGCCTAGTTAAATAAAGGTTCAAWWWWWTTTTTTKATGTGAATGCATAGCCTACAAATGCTCACAATGATTCAACTGAAAGTAGATGCTGGGCGTACTGTTTTAATTCACTTTTTTATGTGTCAACTCTGATGTGATTTTAGCTAGATGGCCACTCCCTTAGTGAACCTGGTCAGTGTTGTGTATGTCTGTCAGACTGTGTATCTGTCCATGTTCATGTCTCTATGTCGTGTGTGTCTGTCCCACTGTGTTTGTCCGACTGTGTCTGCGTCTTTACGTGTGTGTCCAGCCCTAAGTCAGCATCAGTCACTCCCACTGCGAACAAAAAGGTGTTTCAAGGCAGTGCATCAGTGTACAGACACGGCTACCGGCTCCAGTTTTAACCCTAAACTCCCACCCTGAACTGAGGGTAAACCCTTACCCCCACGCACCCCTTTGCCCCTGACAGAAGGGGATGTTTGCCATGATCTGTTTAGCCCTAGGGGAGGTGGACTATTTGTTATTGTGCACTATGCATCTAATTCATGTGACTGTCAATCAGAAACAAGGACACACCAGCTTCTAGTCAAGTTTTATACCTCTCATTTTAGACACTTCATTTCACAATGAATGACACAGTGCCCGTCTTCTAGAGCCATAGACATACTGCACATATGTGTATATCTAATGATCTGTCCTAAGAGGTCACTGCCATACGTAGCGTAACATCGGTCTTGACATAGCCTTCTGCCAGCCTTCAGCAGTTGCTCTGATTGACGTTAGTCAATAGGGACTGTTACATGTTTTGACCTACAGTACCAGTCGAAAGTTTGGACACACCTACTCATTCCAGGGTTCTTCTTTATTTGTACTATTTTCTACATTGTTGAATAGTAGTGAAGACATCAAAACTATAAAATAAAACAAATGGAATCATGTAGTAACCAAAAAGTGTTCAACAAATCAAAATATATTTTATATTTGAGATTCTTCAAAGTAGCTACCCTTTGCCTTGATGACAGCTTTGCACACTCTTGGCATTCTCTCAACCAGCTTCATGAGGTAGTCACCTGGAATGTATTTCAATTAACAGGTGTGCCTTGTTAAAAGTTCATTTGTGGAATTTCTTTCTTAATGCGTTTGAGCCGATCAGTTGTGTTGTGACATGGTAGGGGTGGTATACAGAAGATAGCCGTATTTGGTAAAAGACCAAGTCCATTTTATGGAAAGAACAGCTCAAATAAGCAAAGAGAAATGACAGTCCATGATTATTTAGAATTCAAGGCACACTTAACCATCATGGCTACCACAGCATTCTGCAGCGATACGCCATCCCATCTGGTTTGCGTGTAGTGGGACTATAATTTGTTTTTCAACAGGACAATGACTCAACACACCTCCAGGCGGTGTAAGGGCTATTATAGCAAGAAGGAGAGTGATGGAGTGCTGCATCAGATGACCTAGACTCCACAATCACCCAACCTCAACCCAATTGAGATGGTTTGGGATGAGTTGGACCGCAGAGTGAAGGAAAAGCAGCCAACAAGTGCTCAGCATATGTGGGAACTCCTTCAAGACTGTGAAAAAGCATTCCTCATGAAGCTGGTTAAGGGAATGCCAAGAGTGTGCAAAGCTGTCATCAAGGCAAAGGGTRGCTACKTTGAAGATTCTAAAATATATTTTGATTTGTKTAACMCTTKTTTGGTTACTACATGATTCCATATGTTATTTCATAATTTTGAWGTCTTCAACATCATTCTACWATGCAGAAAATAGTAAAAAATAAAGAAAAACCCTTGAATGAGTAGGTGTGTCCAAACTTTTGACTGGTACWGTATACTGGGAAATTACTATAGTGGTGGTCCCCAAACTGTCCCAACTGTTTTGGTGCTGTGACCCACCAAATGCTTTTTTGGAATGTTCCCATGTACCAACCAAATTATGACCTATCTAGTTGAAACAATTCATGGCTCAAATAGAATCCAATGGAACCCACCGGTGGATTCAATCAATTCATTTTGGAGAACACAGACCTATAGGGTTTCTCCACACATCTGCATGTGGTGTTATTTCTAACTTGCTTCTACTTGTGACTAAAGACATGTTTTACGGCTCCTCAACGGTTGACATCCAAGTAATTCACCTGTTTCTGTCTTTCTGTAGGACGTTCTTCTGAGTCACTTCGTCACCCAGCCTGTCAAACAAGCCATACCCACCAACCACCCGTCTCATTATCTCTGACATACTTCTATCGTCACAATCAAATCCCTGCATCAAACTGTTTCAAATGCAATGCTGATCATTACTGAAAACAAGTCTGTTGAACCAGAACCACGCTGTGATGTGCTACCTGTAAACTGTCTGAACTTCATCCTCTGAGTTTCATTTAGATCCCAGTACAGATACTTCTGATATATATAATAATATGGATCTGGGGTACATAATCCCCAGAGCTATAWATGTAGAGAGTTGAGACATTGAGGTTACTGCATTATTATGTATTTACATGACACTACAAAATTCTATTGCAGCCATGTTAGCTCCCCATTTAAATATGGGCAATATTTAAACGATGCTGTGCAACTGAATGTCTACAATTAGAACATTATTTCAACATTCTAAAATGTGGCCCAACTCTCTAAATACATGGCTCTGGTAACCCCCCTTCTTCTCATATTAGTACACCACAGCAAAGGAAGTGTATCTTATTGAGTTTTGAGTCAATCCAGTGGTGAAAACCTGAACTCCGAAGAGCCCGAGTGTCAACAGGCCTGTATTGTTCTTTCCCAAGTGGAGCTGGTAATACTGACAGTCTAATTAAATGCTTAGTGCATCTCAATGAGCTTCTAGTATGCCATAGATCAAAGCATGAGCTGCCAAACACCCAAACATGTTAGTAGCGGTGTTGACTAATGGCGAGTAAACTGTAGGCTATAAAAAAATAAATACAGCAGACCCGAGGCCCAGCAGGTAGGCAGGCACACTGTGATGTAATCAATGTCCCTCCTCTGAAATCAACGCCCTCAGAATCAATAAAGGTATTTGTTCACTTTGACTGATGAAGATTTTCTTGACTTAGACGATTCAGACAGTTTATAATGCTAGAATTCTAATGCATTAGTTAGTTTAATTTCTCTCTCGCTCTCTCTCTATCATTGCATGAATAAAACATATTGTTGTGGATATCTTAAATCTCACTCATTATGCGAAATGATTAACGTCCAGAGGGGGCAGTCGTGTTCCACTCCTGGTCTAAAGTGGAGTTCCTGATTTTACAGTACTTGGCAAGGTCTCCCTTAATGGTTTGGTAATTCATTTGGCCACTTGTCGTGTCCAATTTACACTGCGGGAACACATAAAATCTTAATCTTAATGATTGTAGCCTGTGTGAAGTTGTTTGTACATTTATCAATTGCATGTGTCTACAAATGAAGTACTTCAATTAGGAGCGCATGCCTAAAGCTCTAATACACAAGGCGATGATGTAATAGCGATGCTCACTGCTCAGGCAATGACGTTCAGTTCATTTTGAAATGTGGTGGCATACGTGACTGTCTATAGACCATTGTGTGTGAATGCATTGGCTCGACCGGGTTGTGTACAGTAGTCGAAGTCTCATGCTCAAGACAAAGGTGGCCTAGAAATTGTGTCTCGCGTTCCCTCCTCCTCCGTACCCGGTTTCAGTACCGTGGCCAGCTCCTGGTAAAAGAACAGAACGCCAGATGGTCACGGAATCCATCAATCATTTCTGACAGTTAACCAATTGTCTTTTGTTTGAGGACGTGATAGACTCTAGCTTCGTTTAAAAACAAATAGGGAAAAAACTCTGGTCTCTGCAGATGTGATTTCTTGTTTGTTTCTTTCAGTGGTTTTTTGTTTTGTTTTTTTGGAAACACATTCAAGACAAGAGGAGAAAGTAAGAAGATGCACCACATCTGCAATTTTTTTGACCGATTGTAAAATAACTTCCGTAGCCTAATTTTGAATTAAAATCATCTCTCTAGAGTGTCTTTTTGTTGCACTCGGTGACTGAAGAAATTTTTTAAATTACAGTGGAGTCAAGTCCAGTTGCTCTTGGAACGTTATGATCTCACGACACAAACCGGTAGGTGTTTTGGATCTGTGGGCGCTTGATAAATGGCTCAGCTGTTGAATGAGTTGGTCGAAACAGTTACATTGCGTTCAGAAAGTATTCATACCCCTTGATTTATATTCCACGTTTGGTTGTGTTACAGCCGGAATTCAAAATGGATTAAATCGATTTTTCTCTCACCCATCTACACACAATTCCCTACAATGACGAAGTGAAAACATGTTCTTAGAAATGTTTGCAAATTTATTGAAAATTAAATACAGAAATATCTTATTTACATCAGTTTTCACACCACTGAGTCAATACTTTGTAGAAGCACATTTGGCAGAGATTACAGCTGTAGGTCTTTCCACACCTGGATTGTGCAACATTTGCCCACTATTCTTTGCACAATTATTCAAGCTTTGTCAATCTGTCTGTTAATAATTGCCAGACAACCATTTTCAGGTGTTGCCATGGATTTTCAAGAAGATTTAAGTCAAAACTCTAACTCGGCCACTCAGGAACATTCACTGGTCTTCTTGGTACAGTAAGCAACTCCAGTMGATTTGGCCTTGTGTGTTAGGTTATTGTAGTGCTGAAATGTGAAGTAATCTCCCAGTGTCTGGTTTAAAGCTGAMTGAACCAGGTTTTCCTCTAGGATTTTGCCAGTGCTTAGCTCCATTCCACTGGATCGGTAACTGACAGACTGAATTAACTGAATGAAAGGAGGATGAGAGGATAGGTCACYGAGGTCCTACAGAGGGGGTTTAGAGGGTATTGGGTAGATATATAAATGATAGACAGAGAGGGAAGAGAGGAGTGGGGTAGCTACAATGTTGTTGATCCATCCTCAGTTATCTTTAATAGCTATCACAGCCATTAAACTCTGTAACTGTTTTAAAGTCACCATTGGCCTCATGGTGAAATCCCTGAGCGGTTTCCTTCCTCTCCGGCAACTGAGGTAGGAAGGAAACCTGTATCTTTGTAGTGACTGGGTGTATTGATACACCATCCAAAGTGTAACTTATAACTTCAACATGCACTACTTCTTCTCTTTYTTTTACCCATCTACCAATAGGTGCCCTTCTTTGCCAGGCATTGGAAAGCCTGCCTGGTCTTTGTTGTTGTATTTGTGTTTGAAATTCACTGCTTGACTGAGGCGCCNTACCAATAGGTGCCCTTCTTTGCCAGGCATTGGAAAGCCTGCCTGGTCTTTGTTGTTGTATTTGTGTTTGAAATTCACTGCTTGACTGAGGCGCCATACAGATAATTGTATATGTGGGGTACGGAGATGAGGTAGTCATTAAAAAAATCTTGTTAAAAAACCTCTTGGAAATAGGGGGCGCCCTTTTCACTTCTGGATAAAATTGTGCCCAATTTAAATGGCCTTGTACTCTGTCCTAGATCATATGATATGCATATTATTATTACTATTGGATAGAAAACACTCTGAAGTTTCTAAAACTGTTTGAATTATATCTGTGAGTAAAACAGAACTCATTTGGCAGGCAAACTTCTAAACAGGAAGTGAAAATTCTGAAATGGGTCTCTGTGAAAGGCATTGCCTATTCAATTGTCTTGTATTTATGGATCTGTATGCACTTCATACGCCTTCCACTAGATGTCAACAGGCAGTAGAACGTGGAATGAAGTGTCTAGCCTTCTCTGGGACCGGATGGGAGTCGTTGGAGTGAGTGGTCAGCCATATTGGTAGTACTTGGCTACGCACTTAGGTTTGTCATATCGTTGTCTGCAATGCATTAGGTAGACACGAAGAAATGCTCCGTCTGGGACGTTATTGGATATATTTGTGAAAAACATCCTAAAGATGGATTCTCAACTGAGTTTGACCAGTTTATTCGACTTTTATTATCACTTTTTGAATTTTTCTTTCATGCGTAAAATCTTTATGGACACGTGAGCTACACCATGCTAGCCAAAGTTCCTAATTCGACAGAAGAAATGGACATTCTAAAACAAAACAACGATTTATTGTGGAACTAGGATTCCTGGCACTGCATTCTGATGAAAGTTCATCAAAGGTAAGGGAATATTTATGATGTTATTTCGTATTTTTGTGGACTCTTTGGACTCCAACATGGCGGAGAATGGCTGAGCGCTGTCTCAGATTATTGCATGCTGTGCTTTGTACTAAAGTAATTTTTTTAAATCTAACACAGCGGTTATATTAAGAACCAGTGTATCTTTAATTATATGTGCAACGTGTATTTTTCAGCAAAGTTTATGATGAGTTTTTCTGTTAGATTACGTGGCTGTCTAAAATTTCTCCGGACATTTTGGTGCCATTTGTGACCATGGCGGCAATGTAAAACCCCTTGTAGCATTGTATGATGCTACAAGCTTGGCACACTGTATTTGGGGAGTTTCTCCCATTCTTCTCTGCAGATCCTCTCAAGCTCTGTCAAGTTGGATGGGGAGCATCACTGCAAAGTGATTTTCAGGTCTCTCCAGAGATGTTCGATCGGGTTCAAGTCCGGGCTCTGACTGGGCCACTCAAGGACATTCAGAGACTTGTCCCGAAGCCACTCCTGCATTGTCTTGGCAGTGTGCTTAGGGTCGTTGTCCTGTTGGAAGGGGAACCTTCGCCCCAGTCTGAGGTCCTGAGCACTCTGGAGCAGGTTTTCATCAAGTATCTCTCTGTACTTTTCTCCGTTCATCTTTCCCTCGATCCTGACTAGTCTCCCAGTCCCTGCTGATGAAAAACATCCCCACAGCTTCATACTGCCACCACCATGCTTCACCTTAGGGATGGTGTCAGGTTTCCTCCAGACGTGACGCTTGGCATTCAGGCCAAATAGTTCAATCTTGGTTTCATCAGACCAGAGAATCTCATTTCTCATGCTCTGAGAGTCCTTTAGGTGCCTTTTGGCAAACTCCTAGTGGGCTGTCATGTGCCTTTTATTGAGGAGTAGCTTCTGTCTGGCCACTCTACCATAAAGGCCTGATTGATGGAGTGCTGCAGAGATAGTTGTCCTTCTGGAAGGTTCTCCCATATCCACAGAGGGACTCTGGAGCTCTGTCAGTGTGACCATCGGGTTTTTGGTCACCTCCCTGACCAAGGCCCTTCTCCCCTGATTGCTCAGTTTGGCCGGGCGGACATCTYTAGGAAGAGTCTTGGTGGTTCCAAACTTCTTCCATTTAAGAATGATGGAAGCCACTGTGTTCTTGGGTACCTTCAATGCTACAGAAATTTGAGACAGGATGCACCTGAGCTCAGTTTTTCGAGTTTCATAGCAAAGAGTCTGAATACTTATGTAAATTAGGTATTTCTGTTTTTCATTTGTAATAAATTAGCAAAAATAAATTCAAATCTGTTTTCGCTTTATCATTATGGGTTATTGTGTTTAGATTGATGAGGAAAAAATTTAATGTAATGAATTTTAGAATAAGGCTGTAACGTAACAAAATGTGGGAAAAGTGAAGGGGTTTGAATACTTTCCAAATGAACTGTATGTGCCCTATNAATGTAATGAATTTTAGAATAAGGCTGTAACGTAACAAAATGTGGGAAAAGTGAAGGGGTTTGAATACTTTCCAAATGAACTGTATGTGCCCTATATCTTGCTAGATGCCCAATCATGCTGTGCAGACTGTCAAGATGGCATAGTGACAAAATATATGCTATTTTTGTTTGTTTTATGTTTTTGTCTGGTCAGGGCCGGACTAACGCATTTTGGGCCCGGGGCACATGCCTTTTTTTTTAGGGAAACAGATGTTTTTKGGGAATACAGATGACTTCCTGCATTTAAACACATTTTTCCATGGGGCAGAGAGAAAAATTTGCTGTTTTATAGSTCGTCTCATGCTATTCTTCATATTGTGCCATGACATTTTTGCAGTTTTAAAGCAAATTTTCTGCAATTCGACACATTTTGCCATTGCTTATGATGTGTTGGTTAAGACCTCCAGGGAACCCCCGGACCCTAAAAAAAACGATTGTTATTTATTTATTTAAATAATGTGGGTTGCCCTGGGGCACATGCTCTGCGTTCCCATTCGGTAATCCAGCCCTGCTTCACGTGTGTTATGTGTTCATTCTTTCCTCCTGGCAACTGGCAAGGTGAGTGTGTGAGTGTGTGAGTGTGTGAGTGTGTGAGTGTGTGAGTGTGTGAGAGAGAGAGATGCCTCTCTATGTCACTAAATGATGCATGACCAGCATTCACCCCTGACCCTCAGTCAACAAAGAACATCATTTGGAGCACTACTGACACACACACACACTCTCTCTCTTTCCTTTCTACTATCCACCAGTTGTCTCAAGATCCCAAGAGAGGTTAGCGTACTCAGAAAAACATATCTGTAGTTGTGTTTGAATGACTGTGTGTAACCAGAGCTCTCCCCAAGTCGTGCAAATAACTACGTCTCTCTCATGTTGTGTTGAACCATAGAAACAACAGAGAAGAACTAGTTACTCTCCTCTTCTTCTTCTGTAATTGGCAGGATAAACCCATTGGGATCAGACATCTCTTAAAAGGTCCTGATGACCTCTAGGTTCACTGAGAGGACAGTGAATACCTAGCAGTGGGCTGAACAGCCGAGACGGTTGCCAGTCTGTCTGTCTGTCATTCAGTCTCTTTGGCCACATGGCCATTAATTGTGATGGTTAAGTTCTGTTCCTGAAAGGCTGCCCATAACATGAAACCAATAACACATACCTGTTCCTGAAAGGCTGCCCATAACATGAAACCAATAACACATACCTGTTNCCCATAACATGAAACCAATAACACATACCTGTTCCTGAAAGGCTGCCCATAACATGAAACCAATAACACATACCTGTTCCTGAAAGGCTGCCCATGAAACCAATAACACATACCTGTTCCTGAAAGGCTGCCCATGAAACCAATAACACATACCAGTGCACAACTGGAGCAGCTGAAAGGTAGGAAAGTCAGTCAGTCAGTCAGTGGTCTCTTTGGGTCTCTTTGGCCACTGGTCAGTGATTTTCTGTACGTTTCCTGAAGGTTCCAAGAGCTTTCCACCGTAAGTTCCATTCTGAATAATTCCACGTGAGATTTCCACATGAGAACATTAAAGCATTCCTCTGAGCCAGTGTTATGTTTTGCCCCTCCCCTTTTAATTCTGCTAGCTGAATCTCAAATTCAGGACACGAAAATGTTACGCGTAACACAGCCACAGGGACAGCTAAAGCTGGCCGCTCACGTATGTGAATACAGCGGAGAAAAAAAAAAAAAAAACTAGGTTAGGAATTGTTGGTTGTTGTACATCAGACCTGGGTTGAAATACTATTTGAAATAATTTCAAATACTTTATCTGTGCTTGATTACAATGGAACTATTAGAAAAGTCAGAAAAGTGCAAAAGCCTGCCGACCTGACACTCCAGGCAGGCTAAAGCAAACGCAGAACATTTTGAAAGATTTCAAAAAAAATTCAACCCAGGTCTGTTGCACATGTCAATCAAAATTAAGATAGAAAAGCTATAATATATATATATATATATAGTGTATATACACTATATATACAAAATTATGTGGACACCCCTATTTGGCTATTTCAGCCACACCCGTTTGGCTATTTCAGCCACACCCGTTGCTGACAGGTGTATAAAATTGAGCACACCGCCATGCAATCTCCATAGACAAACATTGGCAGTAGAATGGCCTTACTGAAGCGCTCAGTAACTTTCAACGTGGCATCGTCGTAGGACGCCACCTTTCCAACAAGTCCCGGTCAACTGTAAGTGCTGTTATTGCGAAGTGGAAACGGCTAGGAGCAACAACGGTTCAGCCGTGAAGTGGTAGGCCACACAAGCTCACAGAACGGAACCGCGAAGTGCTGAAGAGCGTAGCGAGTGAAAATTGTCTGTCCTTGGTTGCCACACTCACTACCGATTTCCAAACTGCCTCTGGAAGCAATGTCAGTACAAGAACTGTTCGTTGGGAGCTTCATGAAATGGGTTTTCATGGCCGAGCAAGCCTAAAATCACCATGCACAATGCCAAGTGTCGGCTGGATTGGTGTACAGCTTCCCGCCATTGGACTCTGGAGCAGTGGAACCGCGTTCTCTAGAGTGATGAATCACGCTTCACCATCTGGCAGTCCGACGGACGAATCTGGGTTTTGTGGATGCCAGGAGAAAACTACCTGCCCGACTACATAGTGCAAACTGTAAAGTTTCGTGAAGGAGGAATAATGGTCTGGGGCTGTTTTTCATGGTTCGGGCTAGGCCCCTTAGATCCAGTGAAGGGAAATCTTAACGCTACAGCATACAATGACATTCTAGATGATTCTGTGCTTCCAATTTTGTGGCACCAGTTTGGGGAAGGTCTTTTCCTGTTTCAGCTTGACAATGCCCCTGTGCACAAAGCGAGGTCCATACACAAAGGGTTTGTCGAGATCGGTGTGGAAGAACTTAACTGGCCTGCACAGAGCCCTTACCTCAACCCCAACGAACACCTTCGGGATGAATTGGAGCGCTGACTGCGAGCCAGGCCAAATCGCCCAACATCAGTGCCCGACCTCACTAATTCTCTTGTGGCTGAATGGAAGCAAGTCCCTGCAGCAATGTTCCAACATCTAGTGGAAAGCCTTCCCAGAAGAGTTGAGGCTGTTATAGCAGCAAAGAGGGGGGGACCAACTCCATATTAATGCCCATGATTTTGGAATAAGATGTTCGACGAGCAGGTGTTCACATACTTTTGGTCATGTAGTGGATATTTAACATTTCTCTTTCCTGGAGATGTCTGTGAAGCTACTGGGTATGTCCTCATGCCAACTTATTCTTTGCTTGCCTTCCAATTGGGGAGGTATTTTGGTGCGGGACAGGAAATTAAGGGGCGGGGTTACAGATTTGCCATTCCCTGGCTCGGGGTCGAGGCAGGGATCAGGTATCGTGTCTAGAGACCAGCTGTGCATCTTACTCCGTGCCCCTTCCTCCCTGCCTCTCCCGCTGGAATCAGGAGTCACCTCTGAATTTAACACTCAGCTGGCCACTGCACAGATTATTATGAACTATTATATAAAGATTAGTCAATCTACTCTTTGCATTCTGTGTCGGACTGATGACTTGTGAACAACTCGGAACATACCGGATGTCTTGGATCTATAGAGAGAATAATCCTGAAAAAAAGAAGAATAACATACTTAACATTCAGGATGCCTTTCATTTTTCCTGTCCCTATGTTTGTGGTTTAGTGTGTATGTGCAACCTAGTTATTCTGCCCCCACTGTGTTCTTTCTGGCCCTCAGGGCTGAATGTGCTGAATGTGTAGAAATGTAAAGAATACATGGAGGAATATGATTATGTTTGGGATTTAGATTTAGCATGTTTCAACATTCTTCTCACGTACCACTCGTCTCTGTGATGTCAGCATTGGTACTTCTGGTTCTCTCTCTTCTCTCTCTCTCTCTCTCTCTCTCTCTCTCTCTCTCTCTCTCTCTCTCTCTCTCTCTTGTGTCTCTCTCTCTCTCTCTTGTTCTCTCTCTCTGTGTCTCTCTCTTCTCTCTTTTCTCTGTGTTCTTCTTCTCTCTTTTCATTCATGTCACTCGTCTCTTCTTTGATCACCCCTCTCTCTTTCCTCTGTGTCTTGTTCACCCCTTTCTATTTTCTCACCCCTCCTCCCTCCTCCTCCTCCTCTCCTCCCCTCCTCCTCCTCCCTCCTCCCTCCCTCCCTCCCCTCCTCCCTCCTCCCTCCTCCTTGACTCTAGGCGGCCATCTGTCTTTGGGACGGAACCGTCTCACATTCAGCCTTATGTATCATCTTGCAAGGTTGACTCTGAAATCTTATTTACAGAGATAGGAATAGCAGGTGCATCGAGGAAGGGCTCCCCTCTATCTAGTCGGTGTGTGTGTTTTGTGTCCTTTTGTCTGTGTTATGTGTTCCAGAAGAGCTGTGCAGCGTTTTGCATGAGAGAGCGAGCAGACAAAGCCGGCCGGCGAGCAGACGCTGGCGTAAAGGATGTGTGTTGGAGACTGGGGACCAGAATGTAGGAATTTATTACCAGCAAGCTYTCTGCCGACAAAGCTGCTTCTTAGACACCCGGAGAGGATCGGAGAGGGGGATGCTGTCTCCCTCTAACTGGACTGTGACTGCCCTTTGTCTGCTCCCACCTCTCTATCTCCCTCCTTGCCTTCTGGATCTGGGAGTGAGGATGTGAGCGACGAGAGGAACAAAGAGAGGAGGTCACATTCTAACCTTCTAACCTCAAGACCTGCTGCTGGAAATACATCTAAAAAGGAACAACATGCTCTGAGAGATTCTCTCTCTCATTTTTTCTCTTTTTTCTCCTCCTCTTCCTCCCTTTCTTCCTCCTCCTGTTCCTGTGTCGGGTTCCTCCGTAGAGTCACGGTTCCACCATGTCCTTGGCATTCTGTGGAAACGAGAACAACTCGTTGGCGTACAACGTGGACCGTGGCGTCCTCAACAACGGCTGCTTCCTGGACGCGCTCAACGTGGTGCCGCACATCTTCTTGCTCTTCATCACTTTCCCCATCCTCTTCATTGGTGAGTGTCCGCACAAGGTGAGAGCCCCCCGGCCCCATCACACACACAACAATCACATGACCGGGAAAGTATAGACACACACACAGCAAATTGGCCAGYGTTACCTAGTGTTGATTTTTCAGTATAACATTTCTAGTGTTGATTCAGGAGTTAAATGAACTCTGTAAGTGTTAAATTAGCACTCAGTGGTGTAAAAGAACCCCARTGTGGGTGTTAATAACCAGTGTAAGAGTGTGATTATGTCAGTTTTACTCTGTGGAGAGTAAAACGTTCCCATCAAAACCACCTCTATCGTTATCATATTTCCCAGCATGCTCTACTGCAGCTAGACTTTTTAGGATTGTTTTTAATATCTGTGTTTTTGCATGTACATTGATTGATATCAAAGGAAAAAAAGAGGAGATGGCTCAGTAATATTGATGATCTTATTAGGGCGGATAAAGGCTCAGTAATAATTGATGATCTTATTAGGGAGTAAGGCTCAGTAATAATTGATGATCTTAGGGAGTAAGGCTCAGTAATAATTGATGATCTTATTAGGGAGTAAGGCTCAGTAATAATTGATGATATTAGGGAGTAAGGCTCAGTAATAATTGATTATATTAGGGAGTAAGGCTCAGTATAATTGATTAATATTAGGGAGTAAGGCTCAGTAATAATTGATATATTAGGGAGTAAGGCTCAGTAATAATTTGATGATATTAGGGAGTAAGGCTCAGTAATACTTGATTTATCTTAGGAGTAAGCCTCGGTACACTTCCTCTGGCATAATGTTGACAATAATCTTCATAATTTTCATCCTCCTGATCATCACCACCAGTGATGAAAGTACATTTTTTGCAACAACAAAAACCGGAAATATTACATTTACATAATTACTCAGTACTTTTGTTGAAGCAACTTTGGCAGAGATTACAGCCTTGAGTCTTCTTGGGTATGACACTACAAGCGTGGCATTTGAGGAGTTTTCCCCATTTTTCTCTGCAGATCCTCTCAAGCTCTGTCAGGTTGGATGTGGAGTGTCGCTGCACAGCTATTTTCAGGTCTCTCCAGAGATGTTTGATCGGGTTCAAGTCCGGGCTCTGGCTGGGCCACACAAGAACATTCAGTGACTTGTCCCGAAGCCAGTCCTGCGTTGTCTTGTTTGGTTTTCTGAGGTCCTGAGCAGGTTTTCATCAAGTATCTCTCTGTATTCGTTCGTTAATCTTTTCCTCAATTCTGACTAGTCTCCAATCCTGCCACTGAAAAACTCCTCACAGCATGATGCTGCCACCACTATGCTTCACCATGGTGATGGTGACAGATTTCTTCCAGATGTGACGCTTGACATTCAGGCCAAAGAGTTCAATCTTGGTTTCATCAGACCAGAGAATCTTGTTTATCATGGTCTGAGAGTCCTTTAGGTGCCTTTTGGCAAACTCAAGCGGGTTGTCATGTGCCTTTTACTGAGGAGTGGCTCACGTCTGGCCACTCACCATAAAGGCCTGATTGGGTGGAGTGCTGCAGAGATTGTTGTCCTTCTGGAAGTTTCTCCCATCTCCACAGAGGAGCTCTGTCAGAGTGACCATTGGGTTCTTGGTCACCTCCTGACCAAGGCAGCTCTAGGAGAGTCTTGGTGGTTCCAAATTCTTCCATTTAAAAATGATGGAGGCCACTATGTTCTTGGGGACCTTCAATGCTGCATATATTTTTGGTAGCCTTCCCCAGGGTACTACAATTGTGTCTCAGCTCTCTACAGACAATTCCTTTGACTCATGGCTTGGTTTTTGCTCTGACATGCACTTTCAACTGTGGGAGCTTATATAGACAGGTGTGTGCCTTTCCAAATCATGTCCAATCTATTGATTTACCACAGGTGGACTCCAATCAAGTTGTAGAACATCTGAAGGATGATCAATGGAAACCGGATCACCTGAGCTCATTTCGAGTCTCATAGCAAAGGGTCTGAATACTGAATAAAAATTGTTTTCATTTTGTCGTTATGGAGTATTGTGTGTAGATTGATAAGGAAACCATTTTATTTAATCCATTTTAGAATAAGGCTGTAATGTAACAAAATGTGGAAATAGGGAAGAAGTTTTAATACTTTCCAAATGTACTGTACATAATGTTTTTATCCACTACACTAGACATTTTTATGTCTTTATGTCAGTATATTAAATATTATTCACAAGTCTCCATAACCACAAGTTCTTACATAAGCATTTACAAAGAGCTCAGACCTGGCACTGGACAGACTCAAACGTTAAGTTACAGAACCATGTAGCAGTTAAACTTGTACAATACTTCCAGTCACGGGTGAACAAAAATAACAAATTAAAAGCTTTACCACCCATGACTGTATTTGTTAGTGACAGAGAAATGGTTGTTGAATTTGTTCATTTTCAGTCCTCTGGCACCAAGTGAGTTCCTCTTGTAGGCTAATATTATCATAAAAATGTAACTGTTTAAGACAATACATTACAAATATAAGAAGTCT
>NC_036853.1:2064756-2073850 GCF_002910315.2 Salvelinus sp. IW2-2015
TTTGATTGTGAAGCACATGAAGAGGCCCTCAATAATAATTGATTATCTTATTAATGAGTAAGGCTCAGTAATGATTGATTATCTTATTAGGGATTAGGCTCAGTATTAATTGATTATCTTATTATGAGTAAGGCTCAGTAATGATTGATTATCTTATTAGGGATAAGCTCAGTATTAATTGATTATCTTATTAATGAGTAAGGCTCAGTAATGATTATCTTATTAATGAGTAAGGCTCAGTAATATTGATTATCTTATTAGGGATTAAGGCTCAGTATTAATTGATGATCTTATTAATGAGTAAGGCTCAGTAATATTGATTATCTTATTAGAGTAGGCTCAGTATAAATGATGATCTTAGGAGTAAGGCTCAGTAATGATTGATGATCTTAGGGAGTAAGGCTCAGTAATAATTTATATCTTATTAGGGAGTAAGGCGCAGTAATAATTGATGATATTAGGGAGTAAGGCTCAGTAATAATTGAGATCTTATTAGGAGTAAGGCTCAGTAATAATTGATGATCTTATTAGGGAGTAAGGCGCAGTAATAATTGATGTATTAGGGAGTAAGCGCAGTAATAATTTATGATCTTAGGGATAAGGCTCAGTAATAATTGCGATTATTAGGGATAAGGCTCAGTAATAATTGATGATCTTATTAGGGAGTAAGCGCTCAGTAATAATTGATGATCTTAGGGAGTAAGGTCAGTAAAATTGATATTAGGGAGTAAGGCTCAGTAATAATTGATATCTTATTAGGAGTAAGGCGCAGTAATAATTGCTGATCTTAGGGAGTAAGGCTCAGTATTAATTGATGATCTTAGGGAGTAAGGCTCAGTATTAATTGATTATCTTAGGGAGTAAGGCTCAGTAATAATTGAGTCTTTTAGGGAGTAAGGCTCAGTAATAATTGATTATATTAGGGAGTAAGGCTCAGTATAATTTATGATCTTATTAGGGAGTAAGGCTCAGTAATAATTGATGATCTTAGGGATTAAGGCTCAGTAATAATTGACGATCTTATTAGGGAGTAAGGCGCAGTAATAATTGATGATCTTAGGAGTAAGGCTCAGTAATAATTGATGATATTAGGGAGTAAGGCTCAGTAATAATTGATGATATTAGGGAGTAAGGCTCAGTAATAATTGATGATCTTAGGGAGTAAGGCTCAGTAATAATGATGATATTAGGAGTAAGGCTCAGTAATAATTGATGATCTTATTAGGGAGTAAGGCTCAGTAATAATTGATTATATTAGGGAGTAAGGCTCAGTAATAATTTATGATCTTAGGGAGTAAGGCTCAGTAATAATTGATGATCTTAGGGAGTAAGGCTCAGTAATAATTGATTATATTAGGGAGTAAGGCTCAGTAATAATTGATGATCTTAGGGAGTAAGGCTCAGTAATAATTGATATCTTAGGGAACAAGCTCAGTAATATTATTATCTTATTAGGGTAAGGCTCAGTATTAATGATGGTCTTATTAGGGAGTAAGGCTCAGTAATAATTGAGATCTTATTAGGGAGTAAGGCGCAGTAATAATTCATTATCTTAGGAGTAAGGCTCAGTATAATGATGTCTTATTAGGGAGTAAGGCTCAGTAATAATTGTGATCTTATTAGGAGTAAGGCTCAGTAATAATTGCTGATCTTAGGGAGTAAGGTGCAGTAATAATTGATGATCTTAGGAGTAAGGCTCAGTATAATTGATGATCTTAGGGAGTAAGGCTCAGTAATAATTGATGGTCTTATTAGGAGTAAGGCTCAGTATTAATTTATGATCTTATTAGGAGTAAGGCTCAGTAATAATTGATCTATCTTAGGGAGAAAGGCTCAGTAATATTGATGATCTTATAGGGAGTAAGGCTCAGTAATAATTGATTACTTAGGGAGTAAGGCTCAGTAATAATTGATGATCTATTAGGGAGTAAGGCTCAGTAATAATTGATGATCTTAGGAGTAAGGCTCAGTAATATTGATGTCTTATTAGGGAGTAAGGCCAGTTATATTTTGATCTTATTAGGGAGTAAGGCTCAGTAATAATTGATTATCTTAGGGAAAAGGCTCAGTAATAATTGATGATCTTATTAGGAGTAAGGCCAGTAATAATGATTATCTTAGGAGTAAGGCTCATTAATTGATGATCTTATTAGGGAGTAAGGCTCAGTAATAATTTATTATATTAGAGTAAGGCTCAGTAATAATTCATTATTAGAGTAAGGTGCAGTATTAATTATGATCTTTGGAGTAAGGCTCAGTATTAATTATGATCTTAGTAAGGCTCAGTATTAATTGATGATATTAGGGAGTAAGGCTCAGTAATAATTGCTGATCTTAGGGAGTAAGGCTCAGTAATAATTGATTATATTAGGGAGTAAGGCTCAGTAATAATTTCATTATATTAGGGAGTAAGGCTCAGTATAATTTGATCTTAGGGAGTAAGGCTCAGTATTAATTGATGACCTTAGGGAGTAAGGCTCAGTAATAATTGATGATCTTATTAGGGAGTAAGGCGCATAATAATGGATGATCTAGGGAGTAAGGCTCAGTAATAATTGATGATCTTATTAGGAGAAGGCTCAGTAATAATTATGATCTTATTAGGAGTAGGCTCAGTAATAATTGATGATCTTATTAGGCGTAAGGCTCAGTAATAATTGATGATCTATTAGGAGTAAGCGCTCAGTATTAATTGATGATCTTAGGAGTAAGGCTCAGTATTAATGATGACTTAGGGAGTAAGGCTCAGTAATAATTGATGATCTTAGGGAGTAAGGCTCAGTAATAATTGTGATCATTTGAGAGAGGTCTCTTATATATAGGGCATTAGTTCTTAAAAAACATGGGCGGTCACGCTGCCAGACAGCATCCGATAGTGGCCACTCGGGAGTAATAGGTTATTACCCCAAAGTATGGAAGAGATAAGTAGGCGCGTTCACGCAGGTATAAAAAACATATGTATAGTGCGTCATTCATTAGGGCAGTACCATGTATCGTGAGCTCAACAATTGTTATAGTCATTATAAACTCTGATGATCTCTGTATAAATACGAGTCGGGTCTAGGGCACGACGAGCACGTAGATAGAGTGATGAGTGTGTAGGGTATAGAGAAAACTGAAACTTTTTCCACACCATCAGCATAATCAAACTCCATGAAATACTGTTCTATTGTTGGGGAGAAAAACAAAATGCTCATACGGATTTAGTTTTTCCACTACATCCTTTATTTATTGGCACTTCAATTAATGAGAACATAAGTATCCACGATTGAGAGTATTTAAAGTATTAGACTTGGTCATGTATATTGATGTGGTGTATACTATGCTCAGTAATTAATTGATGATCTTTATATCCGAGAGTGCAAAGAGACTAAAGAGACGCCGCAAGTTATAATATGATTCATTATTTTCTCACTGGGGGATTAAGGCTCGTAGCACTCTAAGTATAATTGATACTCTGTATATGATCCGGCATCGAGTCACGGTGTCGACGAAGCCCGCCAAAAGAGTGATCCCCATTGTGCTGTCGCAGTAATAATGATGATTTATAGGGAGTAAGGCTCAGTAATAATTGCTGATCTTAGGGAGTTAAGGTGCATAATTGTGTATGGAGTAATAACACTATGATGATAGTGGCGTATACGTGAGCTGGAGTGAAAGGCATCAAGTGCTAGTATAATTGGAAAGACTCTCTAGAGGCTACGGCGAGTAGGAAATAGGTAATTTGACTCACACTTTTGTTATGTTAAGTAAAATTTTGCTCGATGTCTTAGGAGTACCAGAGGCAGGCGTCAGTACACAATTAAATTAGAGATGTATTTGAGGTTTGAAAAAGCTTCTAAGTTGTGATTCCACTTTTAAAATGTCAGTACTTGATCGCCGCATAATGAAAAATGTATGAGCCCCCTACATAAAGCATTAATGCCATTAATGTGGTAATTCACATATAAATTCACTTTCCTGTTGATGGCAAATTATTTCCTGCTATAGGCGCAAACTGATCAAAGTAAATCCTAAGGCCACAGGCCCAGGCACAGGAACTGCCAATATGGTAGAAGAGAACTAAGCAGCAGGGAAGAGGTCAGCCTTACCGCCATCTTCATAAACACCTTTCTTCACTGAAAAACCGTGTTTAATTCCGCTGGAATCGAGGTCCACTTTGAGAGACTTGAGGCCAGTTCTTTGAGGGTCCTCCACCCCTTTTCTGTTCTGGTCAGTCTTTCTCATGTTTCCCACGGTTCAATAAAACATGTTCAGAATTTTCCATTTGTTTTATTATGGGTATTAGGCCTGACGAGAACAGGAGAACATCAACGGTGCCCTCTCAAGAGAAATAAAGTGATTGAAACGGGAAACCTGGCCCGATCCACAAGCGTCTAGAGGCTTAGCGTACGAGAGGCACAGGCGTCTTACTTATTCATGGAAGATTTATAAATGAGGGGAGTAAGCTGCAGATAATAAATATTTACTAGCAATGCCTTAGCATTTCCACGCGGCGATCATGGCGCCTCCTGAGTAATTAACAATTGATGGATCGTTATAGGAGCGCACCAAGCTAAAGCGGAGCGTCACGGCCCCCATTAGATCAACTAGATGCTCCCATTCTTAGGGCTTAACAACCTGGGTGGTTATGTATATAGGGTTTACTTTATTTCCTCCAGTTATATTATAACCTGGAATCGGTCTACGTTAGTTCCAGGCAACTGCGAAGTAGCGCCTTACGAGTATAATTGATATCTATCAGTAGGGGAGTAAAGGCTCAAGTAATAATTGATTGATCTTTAGGGAGTAAGGCCTCATTAATGAAGTCTGTTGTGCCGTGATTGATCTTAGGGAACCAATGCTCATAATACTTTATTATTTCTTTATTAGGGTGTAGAGGTGTGGCTCAGGTTTGGTGATTTAATATATGGCTTTGGTCTTATTAGGGAGGTATAGGGAGAACAATGCCACGGGATGTGACTCCTAGTATCAAGTTAAGACTTAGCATGTATTCCCACAGATCATCTAGGATGGCATGCATTCCACCGCGACTGAAGGGCCGCCAGTAATAGGTCACATAGGTTCTCACCTACAGATCCATCTAGGGAGTGTTAGACCGAGGGCTCTCACCACTAAGACCATGGCTACACATTCATGATATTTCCCCTACTAATACTCGGCGCCATGATAGTCACAACAGGCCTCAGCCAGCATTCCCCACAAACCATCAGCATTCCCACAGACCATGCCATGGATCCCACAGACCAGGCCAGGCACCCACAGACCCAGGAGCCTAAAATAAGTGTCGATAGATCGTCTCCACTAGAGCCGATGGCCATAGTGAGACGATCTTCACAAAAACCAATGTGACCTTTCTGGTGGAATTTAGGCCCAACCAGCAGGAGCTAGAACCCTCTTCTACTGTAGGGGTTGGGTTACACATCCCTGCTCGCCTCCCATCCTCTTTTGCCTGGCTACCCCCCCCTTTCCACTGGTGTCATAATCACTGTGTAACCGGCTGGCCACCTTCGTGTCATCAATGTATGACAAGTTCACTGTGCCCCTGTCCCTGTTGTTAAAGTTATTACAATGTGCTAAGGCATTCCTCCAGTGTCAWTATCATTGCATGACTGGTGTTTTGTCTCTGTGACAGCTGTTAAAAGGACACTAATGTGCCTGGCTATGTGTCATCGGCGTGTGACTGACCAGTTCACTATGTCCCTGTCACACTGTTGGAGGGTGGCCATTACAACTGAAAAGGAACCCTATTCCCTTTACAGTGAACCACTCTGGGCTCTGGGAAAGAGATGTGCATGCCATACAAGATTTACCCTGAAACTAATAAGGACTCGTATTAACTAATTAGCTCAGAATGTAGATGAGATAAAAAGAGTGAAAGAGAGAGACAAGAAACAGAGAAAGACAGCMATAGAGAAGGAGAGAGAACTACTGTGTAAACTGATGCTAATGGTTATATGTTAAACTCATAAACTCACAAGGACCACCGTGGAGGTGAACGGCTACGGAGCAAACTGATCTCTGTTTCTCTCTGACTCTCTCTCTGTCTCTCTCCCTCTCAATTCAATTCAATTTAAGGTGGATTTATTGGCATGGGGAACATATGTTTACATTGCCAAAGCAAGTGAAATGGATAATAAACAAAAGTGAAATAAATAATACAAAATTACAAGTAAACAGAAATAATAAAGACATTTCAAATGTCATATTATGTCTATATACAGTGTTGTAATGATGTGCAAATAGTTACAGTACAAAAGGGAAAATAAATCAACATAGGTTGTATTTACAATGGTGTCTGTTCTTCACTGGTTGCCCTTTTCTTGTGGCAACAGGTCACAAAAACTGCTGCTGTGATGGCACACTGTGGTATTTCACCCAATAGATATGGGAGCTTATCAAAATTGGATTTGTGCACATAGCTTGTCTTCTCTTGAGAGCCCGGTTTGCCTTGGGCTCTCATTTGGAAAAAAACTTGTCCGGAGAAGACAAGGTGAGCGCTGCCATCAGTCCTGTGTCATGCCAACAGTAAAGCATCCTGAGACCATTCATGTGTGGGGTTGCTTCTCAGCCAAGGGAGTGGGCTCACTCACAATTTTGCCTAAGAACACAGCCATGAATAAAGAATGATACCAACATATCCTCCGAGAGCAACTTCTGCCAACAGTTTGGTGATGAACAATGCCTTTTCCAGCATGATGGAGCACCTTGCCATAAGGCAAAAGTGATAACTAAGTGGCTCGGGGAACAAAACATAGATATTTTGGGTCCATGGCCAGGAAACTCCCTAGACCTTAATCCCATTGAGAACGTGTGGTCAATCCTCAAGAGGCGGGTGGACAAACAAAAACCCACAAATTCTGACAAACTCCAAGCATTGATTATGCAAGAATGGGCTGCCATCAGTCAGGATGTGGCCCAGAAGTTAATTGACAGCATGCCAGGACGGATTGCAGAGGTCTTGAAAAAGAAGGGTCAACACTGCAAATATTGACTTTTTGCGTCAACTTCGTGTAATTGTCAATAAAAGCCTTTGATACTTATGAAATGCTTGTAATTATACTTCAGTATTCCATAGTAACATCTGACAAAAATATCTAAAGACACTTTAGAGGAAATTAATATTTGTGTCATTCTCAAAACTTTTGGCCACGACTGTATACTATGGTAGGAATACTCTAGTATTTCCTGCAGTGTTTTTGCAGACCTTACTGTAGTATTCACTGTAGTATTTTTAGGGACTGAAGTCCACAAAAACACTACCGTGAATACTGTAGTATTTACTGCAGTATCCCCCAGGAATGARAAAAGTAGTATTTACTATGTTAATTACTGTAGTGTTTTTGCATACTGTAGTATGGTATACTATAGTATTTTGGGGGACTGTGGTATACTTTAATAGTTACTGTTTTCTCAGACTGTATTATTTACTAAAGTGTTTTTTTTCCTATCTTTGAGATAGAGGTGGGGGACTTTCTCCTTGAGAAAACCTGCAGGAGAATGTCTGTAGTATTTACTACATTGTTTTTTTGTGGATAATACTTTAGTATTTACTACAGTATTCTACGGTATACAAAAACATTCTATACTAGGTACTACACATGATCGGGGGATACTACAGTGTGTAGTATAGTATCCTACAGTATACTACAATTTTCTACAGAATTATATAGTAAATGAGTATACTCACCAGAGCAGGTGTCACTTTGTATGTGGGCGTTGCTTGGCGTGGGCGCACGGGCGGGCATGTCTATGTGTTTGTGTGCGTGCCTGCATTGCTGTGAGTGATTAACTCACCTCCCGACAGGGAAAGTGGCAGCATTAGCATAATGTAATTGGTAGAGACATGTTGTTTGAGGCAGCAGTTGGATGCGTTGATAATGAAACCCATGACACTTTGATTATTATATCATTTTAATKAGCATTTTGTCAGTTAGTACCAGGCGTGATAACCCAGAAGCACAGCAAAATAAGCTATTCATGTCCTTTAAAAGCATGACCCCACTGGGCACAGACGTGTAGTCTGATTTACATTTGTTTGATTTGTCAACTAATGGGAATTCAACAAGAAATCAGCTAAATATTTCACCATGTCATTGAATTTATGTTCAAATTTGGGTGAAGAAAAAAAAAATGCCCTTACGTTGATGACTTTTTGCAAATCCAATTCATTTTCCATGTTGATTCAAGGTCATCACATAGATTTTTGTGGGTTGAAATTACCTGTAAACAACGTTTTGCCCACATGTCTAACTGGCGGCTACTGCCTGGCTCAAGACCACATTATTCCATTGAGCTAAAATCCTAGATGTTATCGTTTAGGAGCTTACTGTAATGAAAAGAAAATTMCAGCACACTGGTGGTCTATAGTCTTTCTACGTTAATGGTAGTTTGACCGAAACATTGGTAAATAAGATCCATTAAATGTCGGAAACATCTAGATCACCTWTGTGCAGCCATTTTTATCTCAATATCAACTGATTTCTGGATATCAGTTAAGTACCTTACTGTGATTGTTTTAAATTWAAAAAATGGTCTAAAAGAAACAAAAATAGCTTCTTWGCACAATGCAATTCCTCAAGCAAGAAGTTTGCTCGGACTGCTTGGGAGTGGTCTGAGGGAGGGGTCTAATCGGAGGAGCCTAATGGATGGGATGTGTAACCTGAAAACGAGCCGCTATTGGCAGTGAGGAGGGAAAACTCTTTTTGTTATTGGTCTATTAACTTATATGTCCAAAAACTCCACCCAGACAAACAAACTAAAACTTCAGGCGTTTTTTTTCAAACGGTTTTTACATGAAGTGCATTATCATAATTTTCACAATCACATTTTTGACTGCACTGTCCCTTTACTGATGATAGAAAAAATCTCCATGCATATAGCAGCACATAAGGTGTGCGAGTTTACTTTATAATAGCTTGTGGGGCTCACAGGAAGTCTCAGGCAAGGTAGTGTTGTTCTCTTTCTGTCTAGACAGGCCTAGCTGCAGGCACCGGAGGCTACAGACAAGGTTACTGTGGTGACCCACCTCACAGTGAAGGCCTTCACAGACTTGGCCGGTTGCCACTGACTCCCCTCGGATTACCTTTTATCT
>NC_036853.1:2079450-2083504 GCF_002910315.2 Salvelinus sp. IW2-2015
ATCTTGTCCTGATCCTATGACCTTTCATCTTGTCCTGATCCTATGACCTTTCATCTTGTCCTACTCCTATAACTCACAGGGACAACTTCCTTGTTAAGCTTTTCAAGGTTTGACTGAGAGTTAGCAGAATTGAATCTACAGCTTTAAACAAATGTCTGGAAGTGAATACACCTGAAAGGGATTGTGTGTGTCCACCACAGTCCCTGTACGTGAATCAGTAGTCTGAGGTGTTTTATTTGAGGCCAGGATTTTATCTAATCAGCAGCAGATCCGCCTTATAGCACACTTGACATTTGAAGGTAATTTATGATTGAGCTGACATGTTCAGCGTTTACCGTGATTGCGGTATGTGTGAACACGAAACATTGCCTTTAAAAYGTGCATAGCTGAAAAAGCTTGATTGGATTGAATCCCGGCTGTAGACAAGTAAAATGTATAATATTATTGTGGATGCTTAGTGGAAATTGACTCCCACCTGTCCAACTCTCTCCTAGTTCTTCATTTGTAAATTGGGACCTGCCGGAACAAAAAGTGAGCTGAGAGGAGGTGAGCTGAGGTACCAGAATGCATTAAAAGAAAGAGGTTATAATAAAGCATTGCGTATGTATCTTTGTTTTTGCGTGCTGGCATAGAGCACTAGAGTAGAGGCGCATGCAGAAGTTGCACACGGGGATTATTTTTCTAAGCCTAGGGTCTGGGAAAAGACACACTTATTGTACAATACAAGGAGGAAATTATAGTCCTAAAAAACCGTTCCAGTTTCACAGACTCACTCAATGATGCACAGCTCACTCACCGGCGATGGCCAATGCGCTCGTGCCGAAAGCCTATATCTTCCTTGTTTTACTTTGTCAAACAATGTCGTTCGCTCAATAGGCCTATTTGGAAGTTGATAACATATTTGGTAGCCTACAGACAGTTTAGTATTCTCTTTTCAGCAGAATCCAAAGCCTGTTTTGCATGTTGTTCACTGACAGATAAACGGTTCGTTCCCGACGGTAGGAATGACTTGTGATTGGGCAACACACAAAACACACAATAAGCTATTGATCCTCTGTGGCTAAATGATAAACCTATTCCTGGTGTAGATTTCTGAATGATTTAATTTATGCTGTGGCACCTCCAGCACCCTTCCCTATGATTCTATGAGGAAATAAGTTTAGAAAAAAAACCTCTAGACCACCTTTACACCACACACAGAGACACATACAAAGCTCTCCCTCACCCTCCATTTGGCAAATCTGACCATAATTCTATCCTCCTGATTCTTGCTTACAAGCAAAAACTAAAGCAGGGAGTACCAGTGACTCACTCAATTTGGAAGTGGTCAGATGAAGCGGATGCTACGCTACAGGACTGTTTTGCTAGCACAGACTGGAATATGTTCCGGGATTCATCCCATGGCATTGAGGAGTATACCACCTCAGTCACCGGCTTCATCAATAAGTGTATCGATGACGTCGTCCCCACAGTGACCGTACGTACATATCCAAACCAGAAGACATGGATTACAGGCAACATCCGCCCGAGCTAAAGCGTAGAGCTGCCGCTTTCAAGGAGCGGGAATCTAACCTGGACACTTATAAGAAATCCCGCTATGCCCTCAGACAAACCATCACACAGGCAAAGTGTCAATACAGGACTAAGATTGAATCCTACTACACCGGCTCTGACGCTCGTCAAATGTGGCAGGGCTTGCAAACTATTAAGCACTACAAAGGAAAACCCAGCCGCGAGCTGCCCAGTGACGCAAGCCTACCAGACGAGCTTATTGCCTTTTATGCTCGCTTGGAGGCAAGCAACACTGAAGCATGCATGAGAGCACCAGCTGTTCCGGACGACTGTGTGATCACGCTATCCGTAGCCGATGTGAGCAAGGCCTTTAAACAGGTCAACGTTCACAGGGCCAGACGGATTACCAGGACGTGTACTGAGAGCATGCGCGGACTAACTGGCAAGTGACTTCACTGACATTTTCAACCATAGTCCCTGTGCCCAAGAAAACGAAGGTAACCTCCCTAAATGACCACCACCCTGTAGCACTCACGTCAGTAGCCATGAAGAGTGTTGAAAGGCTGGTCATGGCTCACATCAACACCATTATCCCGGAAACCCTAGACCCACTCCAATTCGCATACCACCCMAACAGATCCACAGATGACGCAATCTCAATCACACTCCACACTGCCTTTTCCCACCTGGACAAAAGGAACACCTACTGTATGTGAGAATGCTATTCATTGACTACAGCTCAGCATTCAACACCATAGTGCCCTCAAAGCTCATCACTAAGCTAAGGACCCTGGGACTAAACACTTACCCCTGCAACTGGATCCTGGACTTCCTGACGGGCCACCCCCAGRTGGTAAGGGTGGGCAACACAACATCTGTCACACTGATCCTCAACACTGGGGTCCCTCAGGGGTGCGTGCTCAGTCCCCTCCTGTGCTCCCTGTTCACCCACGACTGCGTGGCCAAGCACGACTCCAACACCATCATTACATTTGCTGATGACATAAAAGTGGTAGGCCTGATCCCCGACAATGATGAGACAGCCTATAGGGAGGAGGTCAGAGACCTGGCAATGTGGTTCCAGGACAACAACGTTTCCCCCAATGTGAGCAAGTCAAAGGAGCTGATCTACAGGAAACGGAGGGCCTAACAGCCCCCATTAACATTGTAGTATTGTAACATTGTAGTGGAGTGGGTTGAGAGTGTCTACATCACCAACAAACTATCATGGTCCAAATACACCAAGACAGTTGTAAAGAGGGCATGACAACACATTTCCCCTCTCAGTAGACTGAAAAGATTTGGCACGGGTCTCCAGATCCTCAAAAAGTTCTACAGCTGCACCATCGAGAGCATCCTGACCGGTTGCGTCACCGCCTGGTAATGCAACTGCTTGGCGTCCAACCGTAAGACGCTGCAGAGGGTAGTGCGTACAGCCACGTACATCACTGGGGCCAAGCTTCCTGCCATCCGGGACCTATATACTAGACGATGTCAGAGGAAGGCCCCAAAAATTGTCAAAGACTCCAGTCATCCTAGTAATAGACTGTTATCTCTGCTACCGCACGACAAGCGGTACCGGAGAGCCAAGTCTAGGTCCAAAAGGCTCCTTTACAGCTACTATCCCCTAGTCATAAGACTGCTGAACAATTAATAAAATGGTCACCCGGACTATTTACATTGACCCCCCTTGTTTGTTATTGTCATTTTATTGTGTTACTTTTTATTACATTTTTTACTTTGGTTWATTTAGTAAATATTTTCTGCATTGTTGGTTAAGGGCTTGTAAGTAAGCATTTCACGTTAACGTCTACACCTCTTGTAGTCGGTGCATGTGACAAATTACATTTGATTTGACTTTAAGTGCAATGCTGGACAGATGAGAGTTGCAGGCTCATGTTTTTCAGAGCAGAGAGAGGTAGAGGGATARTAGAAAGGGAGTTCTGTAAGAGATACAGGCACGCGTTTCACTCTCACCACAGCAATGGCCACGCATTGGTCTATACGGGCTACAGGTTTGAGCAAACCATAAACCTGGGCCAGCCCAACACGAATCAATTATTATAGTATCGGGCACGTTTTCACATGATGTGTTTTAGGGGGCAGGAGAATTACAGAGGAGGCAACTTGAATTAACTCTGATTTTATTATCATTTTTACATTGCAAACGGTGAAAATACATTTTCATACCTAGAGAGGTACTGACACTTGCCAAATGGGTTTCGCAACGAAGCATTACAAAATTGAGGGGTTCCCCTGTTCCAAACACTTCAGAACAAACTTCCTTTAGATTTTTTGTGGGGACCATCTGTCCCATGTACGGAATGTGTTCTTAATGCGTTTGTATGGGCTAATAGCAGTAAGGTCAAATACAATTTTTCATCAAATTATTTTTGATAACAGTACCAGTCAAAAGTTTGGACAAACCTACTCATTCAAGGGTTTTCCTTAATTTTTACTATTTTCTACATGGTATAATAATAGTGAAGAAATCAAAACAATGAAATAACACATGGAATCACGTAGTAACCAGAAAAATCCC
>NC_036853.1:2086635-2097458 GCF_002910315.2 Salvelinus sp. IW2-2015
TGCAGATCTGGCTCAAACTAAGCACTGCTATCTCTCATCAGATCAGATAAAGAGAGGGAAAGCTACGTTAGTCAGCGTCACACTGGTCTTTGAGGTTAACTTCCTGTGTTGTTTATGTTGACATCAGACAGACGTCACACTGTCTCTGAGGTTAACTTCCTGTTTCCTGTGTGTGTTTATTGTTGACATCAGACAGACATCACGCTGTTCTGAGGTTAACTTCCTGTTCCTGTGTGTTGTTGTTGACATCAGACGTATGTCACACTGTTCTCTGAGGTTAACTTCCTGTTTCCTGTGTTGTTATTGTTGACATCAGACAGACATCACGCTGTTTCTCTGAGGTAACTTCCTGTTTCCTGTGTTGTTATTGTTGACATCAGACGTATGTCACACTGTTCTCTGAGGTTAACTTCCTGTTTCCTGTGTTGTTGTGTTTGCTGTGTGCTGTAAGGCTGGGGCAGCCAGAGCTCCCAGGTGCACATCCATCACAGCACCTGGCTGCACTTCCCTGGTCACAACCTGCGCTGGCTCCTCACCTTCGTCCTCCTCTTTGTCCTGGTCTGTGAGATTGCTGAGGGCATCGTCTCCGATGGGTGAGCCATTTCCCCCTAATCCTCTACTGCAGTGGTTCTCAATCCTGGGACACAAAGGGGGAACATTTGTGTTTTTGCCCTAGCACCACACACATTATTCAAATCATCAAAGCCTTGATGAGTTATCATTTGAATCAGCTGTGTAGTGTTAGGGCAAAAACACAAATGTTCACCCTTTAGGTCCCAGGACCAGGATTGAGAACCAATGCTCTACTGGAACTATAGCCATGTTTGACGTACCCTTCCCAAAAACCTCCCCAGTACCTCATCAATACCTCCACAGTACCTCATCAATACCTCCTCAGTCCCTCTGGACTGACGAGTGAGGCCGGTTGGACGTCCTGTCAAATTCTCTAAAACGACGTTGGAGGCGCTTATTGTAAAGCAATTAACATAACATTTCTGGACAACAGCTCTGTGGATGTTCCTGCAGTCAGCATGCCAATGTACACTCCCTCAACTTGAGACATCTGTGTCATTGTTTATGTGACAAAACTGCACATTTTAGAGAGACCTTTTATTGTCTCCAACAAAAGGTGCACCTGTGGAATGATCATGCTGTTTAATCATCTTCTTGATATGCTACACCTGTCAGTGGTTGGATTATTTTGGCAAAGGAGAACCGTAAACAAATTTGAGTCTGAATACTTTCTGAATGCACTTTGTGTATATACAGTGGGGCAAAAAAGTATTTAGTCAGCCACCAATTGTGCAAGTTCTTCCCACTTAAAAAGATGAGAGAGCCTGTAATTTTCATCATAGGTACACTTTCAACTATGGCAGACAAAATGAGAAAAAAAATTCCAGAAAAATGACATGTTAGGATTTTTATGAATTTATTTGCAAATTTATGGTGGAAAATAAGTATTTGGTCAATAACAAAAGTGTTGTCTCAATACTTGTCATATACCCTTTGTTGGCAATGACAGAGGTCAAACGTTTTCTGTAAGTCTTCACAAGTTTTCACACGCTGTTGCTGATTTTGGCCCATCCTCCATGCAAGATCTCCTCTAGAGCAGTGATGTTTTGGGGCTGTTGCTGGCAACACGGACTTTCAACTCCCTCCAAAGATTTTCTATGGGTTGAGATCTGGAGACTCGCTAGGCCACTCCAGGACCTTAAATGTCCTTCTTACGAAGCCACTCCTTGTTCCGAGCGTTCGTGTTTGGGATCATGTCATGCTGAAAACCCAGCCACGTTTCATCTTCAATGCCCTTGCTGATGGAAGGAGTTTTCACTCAAAATCTTCACGATACATGGCCCCATTCATTCTTTCCTTTACACGATCAGTCGTCCTGTCCCTTTGCAGAAAAAACAGCCCCAAAGCATGATGTTTTCCACCCCCATGTTCACAGTAGGTATGGTGTTCTTTGGATGCAACTCAGCATTCTTTGTCCTCCAAACACGACGAGTTGAGTCTTACCAAAAAAGTTATATTTTGGTTTCATCTGACCATATGACATTCTCCCAATCTTCTTCTGCAATCATCCAAAGCTCTTAGCAAACTCAGACGGGCCTAGACATGACATGGCTTAACAGGGGACACGTCTGGCACGGCAGATTTGAGTCCCTGGCGGCGTGTGTGTTACTGATGCGTAGGCTTTGTTACTTTGTCCCAAGCTCTCGTAGGTCATCACTAGGTCCCCCCGTGTGTTCTGGATTTGCTCACCGTTCTTGTGATCATTTTGACCCCACGGGGTTGAGATCTTTCTGGACCCCAATCGAGGAGAATTATCATGTCTTGTATTCTCCATTTCCTAATAATGCTCCCCACAGTTGATTTCTTCAAACCAAGCTGGCTACCTATTGCAGATCAGTCTTCCCAGCCTGGTGCAGTCTACAATTTGGTTCTGGTGTCCTTTGGACAGCTCTTGTCTTGGCCATAGTGGAGTTGGAGTGTGACTGTTTGAGGTTGTGGACAGGGTGCTTTCATACTGATACATTAAACAGGTGCCATTAATACAGGTAACGAGTAGGAGACAGAGGAGCCTTTAAAGAAGAAGTTACAGTCTGTGAGAGACAAAATCTGGCTTGTTGTAGGTTGACCAAATACTTATTTTCCACCATAAATTTGCAAATAAATTCATTAAAAATCCTACAATTTCATTTCTGGGATTTTTTTCTCCATTTGTCTGTCATAGTTGAAAATATATTTTATATTTGAGATTCTTCAAAGTAGCCACTCTTTGCCTTGATGACAGCTTTGCACACTCTTGACATTCTCTCAACCAGCTTCATGAGGTAGTCACCTATAATGCATTTCAATTAACAGGTGTGCCTTGTTAAAAGTTATTTTGTGTAATTTATTTACTTCTTAATGCGTTTGAGCCTATCAGTTGTCTTGTGACAAGGTAGGGTTGGTATACAGATTTAACTGCACCTCAGATTGCAGCCCAAATAAATGCATCACAAAGTTCAAGAAACAGACACGTCTCAAAATCAATTGTTCAGAGGAGACTGCGGTAATCAGGCCTTCATGGTCGAATTGCTGCAAAGAAACCACTACTAAAGGACACCAATAAGAAGAAGAAGAGATTTGCTTGGTCCAAGAAACACGAGCAATGGATATTTGACCGGTGGAAATCTGTCCTTTGGTCTGATGAGCCCAAATTTGCCAAGAGTAAGTGGGAACTCCTTTCAGACTGTTGTAAAAGCATTCCTCATGAAGCTGGTGGGAGAATGTCAAACAATGGGTAGTTTGTTATCCAACTGACTGACCAACCAACTGACTGTTATGTCCAATATTTTACCCAAATTTTAAACTTCTTAGGGCTAGACGTCCCGCCAGCGGGACACCTGTCAACAACTTCTGGTGAAATTGGGGGGCCTTCAATTCAAATAAATAATCATAAAAATTATGGATATTAAACATTTAGGTACGTACAAGTGTCTTATATCAGTTAAAAGCTTAAAGCCTTGTTCATCTAACTGCATTGTCCGATTTCCAATAGGCTCTACAGCGAAAGCATGCCATGCGATTGTTTGAGGACAGCGCCCCACATCAAAATATTGTTCAACCAGCACAGGCTTCATAAAATCACAAATAGCGATTAAATATTCACTTACATTTTGAAAATATTCCTCTGATTTGCAATCCAAAGGGTCCCAGCTACAACATGCATGGTTGTTTTGTTAGACAAAATCCTTCTTTATATCCCAAAAAGTCAGTTTAGTTGGCCCCATCGATTTGAGTAATCCACTCRTTCAACATGCAGAGAAAGGAATCCAAAAAGCTACTGCTAAACTTTGTTAAAACAAATCAAAATACATTTCTATTTAATCGTCAGGTACCCTAAAATGTAATTAAACTATAATATTTCCTACGTAAAGAAGTATGTTCAATAGGAAAGCGCAAAATTAGCAGGTACGCACGCAGACTGATTTCCAACTCTGACTCCCAGTACTAAAACTCAAAATTCTTCCTTGTTTGGGAAGAAACAAGCCTGAAACCTTGAAYAAAGACTGTTGACATCTAGTGGAAGCAATAGGACTTGCAATCTGGGAGCTGGATTTGGATATGATCCTATACGTTCCATTGGAGAAAAGAAACAATTTTATGGTTGGTTGTTCTTTGGATTGTCTCCTACCATATCAATTGTGTTATAGTCTCATACATTATTTTAACATTTCTACAAACTGCAAAGTGTTTTCTATCCAATGGTACCAATTATATGCATATCCTTTCTACTGGGCCTGAGTAACAGGCAGTTTACTTTGGGCACGTCAGTCAGACAGGAAGTGGAGAAAAATAGACCCTAGCCTGAACTCAGCATTTGTTTGGTGTGTACAGTCCCCATTCAGTCCCCTACAGTCTACTACAGTCTACTATACAGGATTATTATTGTCTGTGGAATTGAATTGAATGGAAGAGCTCTCCTGCTGCTCTCCAGTCTTTCACTCCAAAATACCATTCACTATCACACAATGCCTGATTGTAGCTATTATATGGCATTGTTGTATGACATATTAAAGCTACAATCAAGTTGTATATAGAATGATTTTAAACGCACCGATTGGGATGTGTGTGTGTGTGTKTKTGTGTGTGTGTGTGTTCGTGTGTGTTCTCCCAGGTTCACCCAGTCCCTCCACCTGCACCTGTACATGCCTGCAGGCCTGGCCTTCATGGCTGGGATCACCTCCATCATCTACTACCACAACATAGAGACCTCCAACTTCCCCAAGCTACTGCTAGGTAAGGCTCCTTCAAACTTACCTCCAACTTCCCCAAGCTACTGCTAGTTAAGGCTCCTTAAAACTTACCTCCAACTTCCCCAAGCTACTGCTAGGTAAGGCTCCTTAAAACTTACCTCCAACTTCCCCAGCTACTGCTAGGTAAGGCTCCTTAAACTTACCTCCAACTTCCCCAAGCTACTGCTAGGTAAGGCTCCTTAAAACTTACCTCCAACTTCCCCAAGCTACTGCTAGTTAAGGCTCCTTAAAACTTACCTCCAACTTCCCCAAGCTACTGCTAGTTAAGGCTCCTTAAAACTTACCTCCAACTTCCCCAAGCTACTGCTAGGTAAGGCTCCTTAAACTTACCTCCAACTTCCAAGCTACTGCTAGCAGGGCTCCTTAATTTTTCGAAGCACTTTTCAGTGCACTGTAACAAATTGCTGTAAATTTACAGCAAAACTTTCACAGTTAGTACGTACTGTAAAGAGCAATGCATTATGGGAGCTCAATGGTGTTCCACTATGCTGCTATACAACTGTATTACCTGTTTTGCTTTATATTTACAGCGGCATACTGTCAACTATGGTTCATTGTGGGAAAGTTGTAGGTGGCGAAAGAATCTCTGGATGATAACATATTTTGAGGCGTGCCTTGTAAGTGGCTATAGTTGTTGCACCCGTTAGTAAGAATGCTGAACATGTGATAGTGCCCTAACAATTTAAACCACTGATTTAAATAGAGGTTGAATATAAAGTTGTGTTGGTTTGTAGTGATGGGTATTCTGGCTCTTTTCAGTGAGCGGCTTGTTTGGCTCAGCTACAAAAGCTCTTAAAAAATATATGTTTTGTATTTTTCAGGTCAAACCGTTTGCGATAGTTTGACTTGATTGGTGTTAAAACAATTCTAATTAATTATTAAATGAAATACTCTACCTATACCACAATGTATTTAAAAATGCATTGGTTTGTTATGAAAAAGAATGCTATGAAACATTTGTATTTAAAGTATAACTTTTGTTATGTATAAACAAAGTGCATATAAATGTAACAATTCAACTAATACAATCTGACACACATAATAATAGAATATTGCCAATAATGTACAAAACTGCAGCATCCCACTTAAAAACATTAAACTGGTCCTCTTTTCTCTCTCTTCTTTATTGCCATTTTATAACCAGCAGCACACAGCAATGCTGACCATATTTAGCTTTTATGAGAGATTTGCATTCAGAAATGCAAGCTGCCTCACTTTCGGGGGCTGATTCGGTTTTCTTTCTCAGTAATTATTTGTCCGTTATCGAGAAGACCCTCTCAGAGGAACGGATGTGGCCACTATGCAGAGTCTCCCTGTCATGACTTTAGTAAGCCGTGGTAGACAGAGGCTTGTTCTTCCACCAGTCAGAGGATCTGCAGATCTTTGGAGGGGCTCCTCCAAATAGGATCGGACCTCCATTATGCATCTGCTGAGAGATGCACTACTGCTGGTGCTTCTGCTCCATCTGATCCTCTTCTTCCTGTTGCCCTGATGCCTGAGCCAGCTGACTACTGGGCTGTCCTCCCTGCTGCTGAGGTTATTTTTTGAAGAGCCTCATCAATCGCTCACTGAAGGCTAGCTTCTTAAACCTGGGGTCAAGTGCAGCGGTTTCTGATAGCACGTGATTATATTCCATTCTGTGGAACTTTCTGTCCATTGATGAACATAGGGTGTCCATAAACTCTGTACATGTCCTGTGGTTACATTTGCTTCTCTCTGACGGCTGGCTGTGATTCGCTGCAGACCCTTACACAGGAGTATCATTTTGAGGCTGTCACATAGCTGAAAAGAGAGAACAGTAACTTATTAGTTCAGGTTCATGTTTGGTCTACTGACACTACATTCTCATCTACTGCTCATATACATATATAATACTGGAATAAATAATGATGTAGTAATAACTGCATACTGTACCTCTCCACTGATCTCCACAGTGACCTGCTCAAAGGGTTCCAGGACTCTGCACACCTCCTCCACACTCCCATTCCTCTTGGGTCAAAGCATCAACAGGTGCATTGACAATGGCCAGGGTAGGATGATGGCATCCTTTGACTCAAGAACCGCTTCAACGTATAAAATGTTGAATTCCACCTTGTAGTGCAGTCTTGTTTAGGCCTCAGCTAGGCATCCCCATCTGGCATTGTGTAGACTTTAGTTTTTAAGCCTACTGTTGCTCTGTGGAGTATTCCACAGCTGCTTTCACTTTGTCCACAGTGGCTCCATCACCTTCAGAGCAGCTCTTACTATCAGGTTGATTGTATGGATGATGGTCCATTTTAACATTTTCATGGCTTTGGTTATGTTAGCTGCATTGACGCTAACACAACAGACCACTTTTCCATACTATTGCATTCTCTGGCCACTCTCAACAGTTCCTCTGCCATGTTCTCTGAGGTGTATCTGTCGCTGGACTCAAAGCAGTCCAGAAGACAGCTAGACATCGAAAAAATCTTCAATGAAGTGACATGTAACCGACATGCAAGAAGTGGTTACCCTTGATGTCCAGCAGTCGGTGGTAAGGCAAACTGCAGTAGCTTTTTGGACTCTTTCCCACACTGAAGCATTTTGCTCTCATACATTTGTGGAATAAGTGATTTTGAAAGGGTTTTCCTGCTTGGAATTGTGTACATTGGATTAAGASAATTGCTATAATTTCCAAAACCTCTGTCCTCCATGATCACAAGGGTGYGTGTTCAGCCCCCTCCTGTACTCCCTGTTCACCCATGACTGCGTGGCCATGCATTTCTTCAACTCAATCATCAAGTTTGCAGATGACACAACAGTTGTAGGCCTGACTACCAAAAATGACGAGACAGCCTACAGGGAGGAGGTGAGGGACCTGAAGGAGCGGTGCCAGAAAAATAACCTATCCCTCAATGTCAACAAAACGACAGAGCTGATCGTGGACTTCAGGAAACAGCAGAGAAAGCACACAACTATCCACATTCACAGGACCGCAGTGGAGAAGGTGAAAAGCTTCAAGTTCCTCGGCATACACATTACCGACAATCTGAAATGGTCCATCCACACAGTGTGGCTGGAGAAATTTGTCTTGGCTCCTAAGACCCTAACAAACTTTTACAGATGCACAATTGAGAGCATTATGTCGGGTTGTATCACCGCCTGGTACGGCAGCTGCACTGCCTGCAACTGCAGGGCTCTCCAGAGGGTGGTGCAATCTAACCAACGCATCACCAGGGGCACACTGCCTGCCCTCCAGGACACCTAGAGCACCCGATGTTACAGGAAGGCCAAAAAGATCATCAAGGACATCAGCCACCTGAGCCACGGCATGTACACCCCAGTACCATCCAGAAGGCGAGGTCAGTACAGGTGCGTCAAAGCTGGCACCGAGAGACTGAACAACAGCTTCGATCTCAAGGTCATCAGACTGTTAAATAGCCATCATTAGTCGGCTACCACCCGATTACTCAACCCTGCACCKTAGAGGCTGCTGAGCTACAGTATATACATAGGCATGGAATCACTGGTCACTTCAATAATGGAACACTAGTCACTTTAATAATGTTTTCATACTRCTTACTCATTTCATACTGTATTCTATTCTACTGTATTTTAGTCAATGCCACTCCGACATTGCTTGTCTTAATATATATTTCTTAACTCCATTCTTTTACATTAGATTTGAGTGTATTGTTRTGAATTGTTAGATAYTACTGCACTGTTCGAGCTAGGAACACAAGCATTTCRCTACACCCGCAATAACATCTGCTGAATATGTGTAAGTGACCAATAACATTTGATTTGATTGATTTTGATAATGWGCTTCAAAGTATTTGAATTTTAATTGATTTTGGAGTTGTTTGGGGCGGAGCAGTAGCGATGTGTAAATCACGGGAAGCAAGCCAAGGGAAAAAGCCATATTACAACCTATGTTTGTGATAATTTGTTGATTAACGATAATTGTTTGTTCATATGCCTTGACACATGATACAGTTGAAGTCGGAAGTTTACATACACCTTAGCCAAGTAATTTCAACTCAGTTTTTCACAATTCCTGACATTTAATTCCTAGAAGAAAATCCCTGTCTAGGTCAATTAGGATACACTTTATTTTAAGAATGTGAAATGTCAGAGTAATAGTAGAGAGAATTATTATTTCAGCTTTTATTTCATGATCACATTCCCAGTGGGTCAGAATGTTTACATACACTCAAAAAGTATTTGGTAGCATTGGCCTTTAAATTGAACTTTCTCTGGGATATGTGGGACGCTAACTCCACTTGCCAAAAGCCAGTAAAAATGCAGAGCGCAAATTCAAATATTACTATAAAAATCAAACTTTCATGAATCAACATGAAAGACAACAAATTAAAGCTACACTTGTTGTGAATCCAGCCAACATGTCTGATTTCAAAAAGGTTTTATGGCGAAAGCACACCAAACGATTATGTTAGGTCAGTACATAGCCACAGAAAAACACAGCCATTTTTCCAGCCAAAGAGAGGAGTAACAAAAAGCAGAAATAGAGATAAAATGAATCACTAACCTTTGATGATCTTCATCAGATGACACTCATAGGACTTCATGTTACACAATACATGTATGTTTTGTTCGGTAAAGTTCATATTTATATCCAAAWATCTGAGTTTAGGCGGGACGCTACTGTCTCACTTGGCCAAAAGCCAGAGAAAATGCAGAGCGCCATATTCAAATAAATTACTATAAAAATCAAACTTTCATTAAATCACACATGAAGTCAGAGATATGATTTGTGTAAACACTGTATACTTGTATATATTCCAAACCGATGTTAGGTTGAAATGGGATAGTTTTTYCCCCAATACTGTGTACTGTAGTTCGTAAATCATTTGTATTGAATAAGTAGTGATACAAATGACAGCTGAGAATATTCAAGGTCCTGCACAGTCAACATCATGTTTTAATGAAATTTGATGATATTCAGTGAAACCAKATCAAAGTAGRATGGCCAAAGTAKGAAAAATAACTCATAAAAGTACTGGTCCCCTCACCTGTGTCAAAAACTTGGATTCAGATGGCGGGATTATAAGGGCTTTTGTGACATTACAAAACCAACAATTTTAATAATACACCAATGGTAACTTCTTATTCTCTTACCAAATTTAGTACCGCCTTGTAAGCAACATCACAAAAGGCGTGTTCGCAGAGGGGCGTGGGTAACATAGCTAGCTAGGTAGCTAGTCTACTGGTGCCAAAATTTGACTGCAGCGTATCAACAAATATAATTATGTTTCCCCTATTCATCTAAGGCAGGGGTCTCCAACAGGTCTACTCACCTGTGAGGAGCTCGTGAAACAATTCTGAAAGTACATGCAATTTTCACGTGTTCAACCAAAAAACTGTCATAATAAAATCTCACATCTAATCAATGCAACTTTGACATTATCCCACCCCCGGCCACTATTGGCTTAAAAAGCCAAAACTAACTGCCAATTCATTTCTAGCAATATTGCCTCTGTCTGTCTGTGTGGTGCGTGTATTTGTCCATCACTCAGTGTGTAGCCAGTTGATGTGATAACCCTCTTGTGGGTTGACAGAAATACTTTTACCAAAACCTTCTCCATTAAATGTTAACTGCAAAGTAGGCTTGCCTGGCAGAAGTATATCTATTATTTGTTATTTGCAAACTTTGCCATGAAATGAGCAGCAGCAGTACAGAACTGTCCCTAGACCAGTACATTGGATGGCACATTCCTCACTCGTTTGATTCGCAATTAAAGGGCCAGATGTGCAATTAAAGGGGAATWATACAAAAATATCAAACGTGTTCGTTTTCTTCCAGACCTAAACAAATTCAAATGTGATTTAATCATTGACATGGACTCAGAACATTGTTGTTTTCGCTATGAACAATTGTAATTTTGAGAGTGAAAAACATAACAAAAATCTATAACCAGGAAAAATAAAACAGAGAACCATAATTTTGGAAAATATAAAACAGAACATGTGGGGGGTAAAATCGCAGATTTTATAGAGCCCCCTTAGAGTTGTTAATGAACCATTATTTTACCAGGCATA
>NC_036853.1:2097483-2125035 GCF_002910315.2 Salvelinus sp. IW2-2015
ATAATGTAGAACATTATATTTAAAGTTACCAAAAGTGTTCCATTGATATTTGTCACTATAGGGCACGACAGCCTTCTAAAGTGTCAATGTTAAGTGTAACCGGAGTGGTAGCGGGCTAGCTGAGTTGACTAAAGTTAGGATGGGTACTGGTCGGAGGCCCGGCTGTGGTGCACTATTTTAATATATAATAACATTGATTTGGCCCAATTGAGATAAAAAGCGGCTGTGAAGATATAGCTGTTTTCAGTCTCTCGGTCCACAGCTTTGATGCACCTTGTACTTTTTCCCTGCGGTCTGGATGATATGCGGTGTGAATCTTGGGCCTAGTGTCCGCTCATGGTGATTGATGGTTTCTTCTGAATGATTTTTCTTGGCTTTCCTGTGAAGCGGGTGCTGTAGTTGTCCTCTTAAGGGCAGGAGCAATTGTCCCTGGTGATTTGCTTTTGGACTGTACGCTCTGCCCTAACAAAAACACTCTTGGGAGGAGGCCTGCGGTTTGCCGGAAGGCCCTGGCAGTTTTTTTGCCGTAACAGGCGGTGATACGACATAGAACAGGATGTTCCTCCCCCCATTTGATATTTGGGGCAGGGAATACTGTAATTTTGTGATGGTTTAAGGGGCCAATCCAATTTTTTTTTTTCAGCCGGGTGCGGCTAAGGTTTGAACACGAGGCACCTCTGTCTTTTGGCCTTCTTTCTTTTCACCGCCACCACCCTCTGTCTGTCTAGTCGGCGAGCCTGGCCACTCCATTTAGATTGTCAGTGATGTGTCCACGCCCCCCGTTTCGCCGAGGAACTATGAATGAAGCCTTTTTCACCTTCTCAAACTCATTCTTGCGGATTCTGTCGATGTGGAATTGGGGCAGGGGTGTGTTCTCTGCTGCTCAGTAGTTCCTATGATTCAGTCTCCCTTCGTTTTGTTGATGTTGAGGACAAGAGGTTTTAGAAAAATTTTTGTGAGCGGCAAAATGTGTCCCCACCACAGATGAAAGAGGAAACTATAAATACTATTTGCCTTGTTCAGGGGTTCCACCTCTTCTAGCATGAGAGCTACTTTAAAAAATGAAACATGTTGTGAGCTACTATTCTTCCCCTAGTTTTCAATAGGCACATTCTTCTTCTCTCTCTCCCCCTGCAAACTCTTCCCAGTCCTTGGTGTACAAGAGAAGAGTCAGTGCACCTCTGTTTTCTGTCAGTACAGTCCGGCTCTGTCTTTGGATTGGATGTTGTTTGAGGTGCTTTGTGTTTCATTTGCTTGAGATGATCTTACTGCAACGCTGCTTCCAYGTTGCTTGACATAGGGGGAGAGAAAATGGGTTAGTGTTTAAAATGCAGGCCATGTTTCTGTTATGAACATCTGCAGAATTCATGGGGGAGCTAAGGAAAATTACACCAAATACCAGAATGCTCAGCACACTCTCTCCTACCAGACTCAGTTACCATGGTTTCTCTCCCATCAAAAATGTATGAAGATATTAAAATGACATCTGTCAGGTAATCTAGGATGTGTCTTGGGGATTTAAAATGGATAGCATATGTGAGTGATTTGTCTTTCGACAGGTAGGCACGGTCATCCTGACTGTTTATTATAGCTGCTTCTTCCCTGTTGACRCTGAGTTGTAACATCAGAAATGCTGTGACACAAAATGTGAACTAGACTGACAAAAGCAGAGGAAAGAAAGGGAACATGGATTATAAAATGTATGCATGATATTCATTTCACACTCACTGTGCCTCACAGAAGATAGTCCACTTCTGATGCAGTGTGCAGTTCACCAGAAACACAATTCCTTTGACTTACTCTGGATATCTGCATCATCTGTTAGGAATGTATAGGACATTCCTAACCATTTACATTTATCAGGAGTTGACTTGAAATTACTGCCGTGGTCAGACTGAGTGGGGATTTCCTTATGATTCCAGACATGTTCTAATGTTCCTCTCTGATCTTCTCTAAAGCTCTACTGTTCTACTGGGTCTTGGCCTTTCTGATGAAAACCATCAAGTTCGCCAAGTACACGGAGCACGGCATCRGCCTGAGACAACTCCGCTACKGCATCACAGGACTCCTGGCCCTGCTCTACGGACTACTACTGGCTGTGGAGATCAATGTCATACTGGGCAGGGTGAGCATCAGTGTGTGTGGGAGGGGGATGGTATATGTGTGTGCCCATGCATTTTGTGTGTGCCTTTTTGTGTGTCATCCTAGAGTGAGGTGTGTGTGTGTGTGTGTGTGTGTGTGGTGTGTGTGTGTGTGTGTGTGTGTGGTGTGTGTGGTGTGTGTGTGTGTGTGTGTGTGTGTGTGTGTGTGTGTGTGTGTGTGTGTGTGTGTGTGTGATTGATTTTACTCAGTGACAGGCGGCCATCTCTTTCCTGTGCTTTAATTAGCTCTCCCTGCTTTCAATCTACGTGTAGAATTTGGATGAACCTGCACATTGGATGATCAGTATTGCTGCCTACAGGTCTGCTCATTAGGCTGATAGATCAGGCAGAATATGCTGGGTTGTTGTGACAAACACTTACCTCTAATAGAGGTTCATTGGGGCAGAGCTCATTAGAAAAATACTTTGCTTTTCAAATTGTCAATTTTTACATTACATTTATATTTAGTTAATTTAGCAGATGCTCGTATCAAACCATGTGCATCTGACTTCTGATACCAATGCAGGGTGAAAAGGGGCCAGAAAACTGTGAACTGCTTTACATTTTTTTATTAAAAAGTATTTTGTGTTACAGCTCTCGAAAGTATCTTGTTACAAAATACATTGGAGTGTACAGTACTTCAACCCGGAGTAATAACAATGAGAAAATACTCAGCAGTAATTCATATATAAAAATGTCCCTTTTTCAGGACCCTGTATTTCAAAGATAATTAGTTAAAATCCAAATAACTTCACAGATCTTTACTGTAAAGGGTTTAAACACTGTTTCTCATGCTTGTTCAATGAACCATAAACAATTAATGAACATGCATCTGTGGAACGGTCATTAAGACACTAACAGCTTACAGACGGTAGGCAATTAAGGTCACAGTTATGAAAACTTAAGACACTAAAGAGGCCTTTCTACTGACTCTGAAAACACCACAAAAGAAAGATGCCAAGGGTCACTTCTCACCTGCGTGAACATGCCTTAGGCATGCTGCAAGGAGGCAATGAGGACTGCAGATGTGGCCAGGACAATAAATTGCAATGTCTGTACTGTGAGACGCCTAAACAGCGTACAGGGAGACAGGACGGACAGCTGATTGTCCTTGCAGTGGCAGACCACGTGTAACAACACCTCTACAGGATCGGTTCATCGAACATCACACTGCGGGACAGGTACAGGATGGCAACAACAACTGCCCGAGTTACACCAGGAATGCACAATCCCTCCATCAGTGCTCAGACTGTCCGTAATAGGCTGAGAGAGGCTGGACTGAGGGCTTGTAGACCTGTTGTAAGGCAGGTCCTCACCAGACATCACCGGCAACAACGTCGCCTATGGGCACAAACCACCGTGCTGGACCAGACAGGATCACGGTTTGTCTCACCGGATTCGTGTTTATCATCAAAGAATGAGCGTTAACCGATGCCTGTACTCTGGAGCGGGATCGATTTGGAGGTGAAGGGTCCGTCATGGTCTGGGGCGGTGTTGTCGCAGCATCTACGGACTGGTAGTTGTTTGTATTGCAGGCAATCTCAACCTGTGCGTTACAGGGAATACATTCTCCTCCCTCATGTGGTACCCTTCCTGCAGGCTCATCCTGACATGACCCTCCAGCACGACAATGCCACCAGCCATACTGCTCGATCTGTGCGTGATTGCCTGCAAGACGGAATGTCAGTGCGCCATGACAGCGAAGAGCCCGGCTCTCAATCCCATTGAGCATGTCTGGGACCTGTTGGATGGAGGGTGAGGGTTAGGTCCATTCCCCAGAAATTGTCCGGGAACTTGCAGGTGCCTTTGTGGAAGAGTGGGGTAACATCTCACAGCAAGAACTGGCAAATTTGGTGCAGTCCATGAGGAGGATATGCATGCAGTACTTAATGCAGCTGGTGGCCACACCAGATACTGACTGTTACTTTTGATTTTGACCCCCCTTTGTTCAGGGATACATTATTCCATTTCTGTTAGTCACAGTCTGTGGAGCTTGTTCAGTTTATGTTCAGTTGTTGAAGCCCCCCCCCCCCCCCCCCCCTCCCCCCCTCTTGTAATGTTCATACAAATATTTACACATGTTAAGTTTGCTGAAAATACATGCAGTTGACAGTGAGAGGATGTTTCTTTTTTTGCTGAGTTTATTTCAAATACATGTAGCATGAATACTGCCCATCTCTTTCTGTATCTGTAGTTTTTCAACCGAATGAGTACAAAAATAGTTGCGGGCTAGTAATGAATTAAAAATAAATCTTACATTTTTGGTTTTACATCCTGGGCCAATTCTCTGTTTGTGTTTATAAATAGCAGTGTGTGTGGAAGYTATGTGCCGTAATTCTTCAGTAACCTAGTTTCCCCCAAGCTGAGACTCTCACTGCTGAATTGAGCTGAACTGACTGTTACTTAGGAACAAAAGTGTTGCATAGAGTAAAACACTAATGCAATATTCACTGCATGAGAAACTAGGCAATGCTCCCGTTTCAGCACTCAGGGTACCAGAGGTGTACCTCCCTGTTAGGCCTAGTGCAGGCCTTACTTCTTTCTCTCCTCTCCTTTCATCTATTCTCTTCCTTTTCTCTTCTCTTGTCTTCTCTTGTCTTATTTTCTSTTCTCTTCAACATACAGTACCAGTCAAAAGTTTGGACACACCTACTCATTCAAGGGTTTTTCTTTCTTTTTTACTATTTTCTACATTGTAGAATAATAGTGAACACATCAAAACTATGAAATAACACATATGGAATCATGTAGTAAAAAAGTGTTAACAAATCAAAATATATTTGATATTCTTCAAAGTAGCTACCCTTTGCCTTGATGACAGCTTTGCACACAATTGGCATTCTCTCAACCAGCCTCACCTGGAATGCTTTTGCAACAGTCTTGAAGGAGTTCCCACATATGCTGAGCAGTTGTTGGCTGATTTTCCTTCACTCTGCGGACCAACTCATCCCAATCCATCTCAATTGGGTTGAGGTCGGGTGATTGTGGAGGCCAGGGATAATCCCACAGTGCAAACCACATGGGATGGCGTATCACTGCAGAATGCTGTGGTAGCCATGCTGGTTAAGTGTGCCTTGAATTCTAAAATCACAGACAGTGTCACCAGCAAAGCACCCCCACACCATCGCACCTCCTCTTCCATGCTTYGCGGTGGGAACCACACATGAGGAGATCATTCGTTCACCAACTCTGCGTCTCACGGCAGTTGGAATCAAATTTGGACTCTTCAGACCAAAGGGCAGATTTCCACCTGTCTAATGTCCATTGTTTGTGTTTCTTGGCCCAAGCAAGTCWCTTATTATTATTGGTGTCCTTTAGTAGTGGTTTCTTTTCGACCATGAAGGCCTGATTCACGCAGTCTCCTCTGAACAGTTGATGTTGAGATTTGTCTGTTACTTGAACACTTGGAAGCATTTCTTTGGGCTGCAATCTGAGGTGCAGTTAACTCTAATGAATTTATCCTCTGCAGCAGAGGTAACTCTGTCTTCCTTTCCTGTGGTGGTCCTCATGCGAGCCAGTTTCATCATAGCACTTGATGGTTTTTGCGACTGCACTTGAAGAAACTTTCCAGATTGACTGACATTCATGTCAGTAATGATGGACTGTCGTTTCTCTTTACGATGTAGAAAATAGTAAAAAATTAAGAAAAACCCTTGAATGATTAGGTAGGTGTGTCCAAACTTTTGACTGGTACTGTAGCTCTAAAACTGAAAAGCTTAAGTAAACACAATTCTGGGTTTTTATTTCAGTGTCTAATACAGGGAGGCTTTAACAAGGTGTTGATACTTTTGCCAACCCGTTATCGGGAAACCCATAATTTATTACACAACAGAGCCAACTTCACGGTCAAATACTCTTCATCACCCATAATGATCAGACACTATCTGTGATATCCAGTGGAGAACAGGCCAACAATATAATTAACCTCACTAGKGTAGGGGGCAGCATTTGGAATTTTGGATGAAAAGCATGCCCAAAGTAAACTGCCTGCTACTCAGGTCCAGAAGCTAGGATATGCATATAATTGGTAGATTTGGATAGAAAATACTCTAAAGTTTCCATAACTGTTAAAATAGTGTCTGTGAGTGTAACAGAACTGATATGGCAGGCGAAAACCTGAGGAAAATCCATCCAAGAAGTGCTATTATTTTGAAATGCCTGTTTTTCCATTGAAAGCCTATCCACCATACAAAGACTTATGACCTAGTTCACAATCCCTATGGCTTCCACTACATGTGACCAGTCTTTTGGCATTGTTTCAGGCTTTTACTCTGAAAAATGAGGGAGATACACCACTTTCAATGAGAGAACAGTGGACATTTCCAGACATGAGTCCTGCGCATGACCGGGGGTGTGCCTTTCTTGTTTTTCCTTTTCTATTGATGAAGCTATTGTCCAGTTGAAATATGATTGATTATTTATGACAAAAACAACCTGAGGATCGATGAAAAACATCGTTTGACATGTTTCTACGGACTTTTATGGTATTTTTTTTAAATTTCGTCTGTCTGTTGTGACCGCGTTTTTTCCAATGGATTACTGAACAAAACACCAACAAAACTGAGGTTTTTGGACATAAAGAGAAACATTATCAAACAAAATGAACATTTATTGTGTAACATGGAGTCTTCGGAGTGCAACCATATGAAGATCATCAAAGGTAAGTGATAAATGTTATCGCTATTTCTGACTTTTGTTACTACTCTTCTTCGCTGCTAACTGTTTGTAATGATTTGTCTGCTGGGCACTGTTCTCAGATAATCGGATGGTATGCTTTCGCCGTAAAGCCTTTTTGAAATTTGACACAGCGGTTGGATTAACAAGAAGTTTATCTTTAAGCTGGTGTATAACATTTGTATCTTTTATGTATGCTTTATTATGATAATTTCTGTTTTGTTGAGTTTCACGCTCTGCAATTTCACCGGATGTTGTTTGAGACAGTGGATTACTGAACAAAACGCGCTACACAACTGAGGTTTTTGGATATAAAGAGGGACTTGATCGAACAAAACTAACATTTATTGGGTAACTGGAGATTTGTGAGTGTAACCATATGAATGATCAAAGGTAATATTATTAATTTTATCGCTATTTCTGACTTTTTTACTCGTCTACTTGGCTGGTTACTGTTTGTAATGATTTGTCTGCTGGGCGCTGTTCTCAGATAATCGCATGTTTGCTTTCGCCGTAAAGATTTTTTGAAATCTGACACTGTGGTTGGATTAAAGAGTTCATCTTTAAACCGATGTATAACACTTGTATGTTCATGAATCTTTACAATGAGTATTTCTGTTTTTTAATTAGTAGCGTAGTTCATTGCATTGTTCACATTTGTATGAGCAAAATATTTTTCTCCCTCTGTTTCTCTCCCTATGTCCTTCACCCAAGCGCTACCTTTGTTTCACTGAGGCTACAGAGGTGAAGCTCCAGGGGACCTGCAGGACCTGGGGGGTGAGGTTCTGCAGCCCTTCGTCACTGCTGTCCAAGGCCACCTATTGGTGGATGAACACATTCATCACAGCAGCCCACCGCCGCCCATCGACCTCAAGGTCATCGCAAGCTGCCCATCGCCATGCGAGCCCTCACCAACTACCTGAAGCTCCGCAGGCTTTTCGAGATCGCAGAGGTTAAGGTAGTAATACTATTTAACTTCTCTCACACGAGAGAGGGAGAGGGAGATGAGAGAGTAGGGTATAAGATAGAGAGAGAGAGAGGGTGCGGGTAAGATATATAGAGAGAGAAAGGGTAGGGTAAGAGAGAGAGAGAAAGGGTAGGGTAAGATTAATTATATATAGAGAGAGAAAGGGTAGGGTAACGAGATATATATAATGAGGAGGAAAGGGTAGGGTAAGAGTAGATAGCAGAGATAGGAAGAGGGTAGTGGTAAGAGATAGATAGAGAGGGTAGGGTAAGAGAGAGAGGAAAGGGTGAGCGGTAAGAGATAGCAGATAGGAGATGATAGGAGAGGGTAGCGTGAAGAGATAGATAGAGGGGTAGGGTAAGCAGATAGATAGAGGAGTAGGTAAAGAGAGAGAGAGAAGGGTAGGGTTAGAGATGATAGAGAGATAGGAAGAGGGTGGGTAGATAGAGAGAGAGGTAGGGTAAGAGATAAGAGAGGGCATAGCAGAGAACGGTAGGGTAAGAGATAGATAGATAGAGTAGAGAGAGAGAGAAAGGGTAGGGTAGAGATAGAGAGAAAGCTAGAGAAACACATGGAGAGAGAAAGAAAGAGAGTGAGCGAGATTAACATAATCATAGACCACATGTTCATCTCCTTCACTACGAGCTGGCCCGAAAACAACAAATTGGAACCACGCCCCCAAGAAGCCACACCTCCAATATAGTTTTCTCTCTGTAGCGTTACCCACCCATGACTGTATTGGTAGTGATAGAGAGCTCGTTGTTGAATTCATTCATGTTCTGTCCTGTGGTCTTCAGTTAGTTCTATTGGAGGTGAATCTTATTGTTACAATTGAACTCTTTAGGACAATTCTTCAAATATACTAGAAGACCTTAATTTGATGGCAAAGTTTTACCCTACAACAGCTGGTGTTATAAATCTCTTGATTTTCAGGCCACATCAGGCCTGCAAGGTATATTATACTAGTGATGTGTAACTCCTATCACAATCCAGAGTTAGGACATCCAAGAGTTGGAATTTTATTCATCCGCAACCTGCATTCAGAATGACTGCCTGGATTAGGAACATAGYGAGGAGACTACCTAAACCATTTAAACTAACAGGTGCAATWAATCAAACTAACTGATTGAATTAGTTTAGTGAAATGTATGTTATKTATCTGTGTGTTGCATAAGATTAATCAATCAATCAATGTACATGCAAAAACACAGATATTAAAAACAATCCGAAAAATGTTTAGCTGCAGTAGAGCATGCTGGGAATTCTGATAATGATGGGGCTGTGGTTTTGATTGGAATGTTTTACTCTCCACATAGTAAAACTGACACAATCACTCTCACACTCAACATTGGTTATTAACACCAACACTGGGGTTATTTTACACCACTGAGTGCTAATTTAACACTTAGAGAGTTCATTTTTCTCCTGAATCAACACTAGAAATGTTCCACTGAAAATCAACACTAGGTAACACTGGCCAATTTGCTGTGAGGAAATGAATCTGCAGAGTTTTGCTGTTTGGCAAAGAAGCTTTATAACCAGGGGATCTGCTTGGAGAGAGAGAGAGGGAGAGGGGGAGATAAATAGATATGGAGAGAGAAAGAGAGTGAGAGAGAGAACCCTCACCAATTATTGTAAATGTTGATTTATAACATCATGCAAATGTACAGCATGAATAAGGTCCCTAAAAATATAAATATGACATAAGAGGACATTTATCTGCAGAGTTTTGCTGTTTGGGAGAGAAGCTTTATAAGGATCAGCTTGAATGTTCCACACAGCGACGAATAAATACATGATCAAGCCTTTTACATAAGAGCAGATTGCACAGTATGTTTGGGTTGATCTGGATGTTCCTCCTGAAGCATGACATCCTGTTTCCATTGCTTTGYGTCATTGCAGCTTGTCAAGTTGGATTGTGTGAAAATGGGAATAAGAATAATGAATTAAAAAGCATCCATTTGAGTTGTTCTCCAATGGCCTGTCCTGGTTTGACATCTCACTTTAATTGCAGCAATTAAACTGAGATGGATCTTCCAGGTAATCATTGTTCTCTTTTGTTATGAAACCGAACTGTCAAATCCCCACGCACACACTTCCCACTTGTTTCCCGTGAAAAGTCAAGTGCTTTCCCCCTGCGTGGGGTCCGAGAGTTCCATCATTCACAGGAGAATGAGAATGACCTTTGCCCCTTTTTTAGTTTAKTATTCCTGTTCTCCTCTCCTTCATCCCTCCGCTTCATCCTTCCATCTCTCTTATCCTTCTCTCCTGCCAGAAGGAAAACCCTGACCCTTCTGTGACCCTTAACCTCTGTGCCCTGCTGCGTGCTGCTGTGTCTCGCAGCTTCTGACCTTTTCATTGTCTGCATTTAACAGGCTATTCACAGACTCTGGCTTGGGCCTAGGGCAGTGACCCGAGCATGGGGTGGGTTGAAACAGGTGCAGGGTTAAACCAAGCACATGGGTATTTACACTGCAGCACTAGCATATGCAGTCAGAATGATTTTCAGTAGAGTATTTTGTCATTACTGTGGAACTAGAAAGCCATATATATGCATACATATTAAATCCATGTTAGGATTTGGGTGAGGTCCTGTGTGTAGAGTGACAAATCCTATGTGAGCCTGAACGCAAGGTGTATGTAATGGCTTGGTACGTGACGTGTATGTAACAGCTACTTGCTTAGCAAATAATTCATGAAGCTCGAACCCAAGACTTCTGGCTTGCGAGCACGCGACGCGTCTTACCAGTCGGCGCCAAGAGAAAAGCTCGCTATGCGCTGGCGCAAGTAGGGACACTTCAGGCTGAGGAGCGAGTTCCACACATCCCCATGGGCTACATGTACATGTGTATGTATGTGATTTAATTTAACAGAAGAATGTGATTTAACAGAAGCAGAAGAACCGAATTTGGTTTATTTATGTATCTGCACCTGTGCTCTCTGCATCAAAGAGCCTGACCAGAGAGTGCCTGCAAGCTGCCTCCAAGCCAAGCACCCACTAGAGAGGAGTGGGAAAACTAGGAGGACACACACACACACACACACACACACACACACACACACACACACACACACACACACACACACACACACACACACACACACACACACACACACACACACACACACACACACACACACACGAACACACACAAAGGCTTCTTTAAGATTGCTTACCTCTCTGCAGCCAAAGTAGCCAGATGTTGTCCGTGATCTTCACTAACTCTAAATGTGTAAACATCACACAACGCATTGTCAGCGGGGTTGACTACAATCAATATTTCATCATTCAAAATGTTTGGCCTTCATGCAGCGCACATGGAGGGTTTCAACCTTTTGAGATCGGCAAAATATTTGACTGCACACAAACACTTGAATGCCTGAATGCCTGAATGCTGGTGTATTGTCAGATCTGAGCGAACTTCTTCTGTTAAGTCCCATTGTGTGATGTGCCGATGTCACAGTAGCCTGAGTCATTAAGACTGAAGTCAGGAGATGGCAAACTGGGAAGACATCATTACTGAGGAACCACTGATAGAAAAAGCATGAGAACTACGCACTTCTCTTTCTCCCCTCATTAAACACTAAATACCATTAAACACTAAATACCATTAAACACTGAATCCTATTAAACATTGCATCCTATTAAACACTGAATTTCATTCAACACTGAATTCCATTCAACACTGAATTCCATTCAASACTGAATGCCATTMAACACTGAATTCCAGGTTCCATGGAGGTTCCTTTTCTGTAGGTGTGATTCTCACTGGCTCCTGATCACATTGGGTATGCAGGTTTTTGTTCCAGCTAATTATATTTTCATGTTCCTTTAACAGCCTTTTGATGAATGGCCTTGTTTTGCTTGTGTAAAAAATAATTGGAACTTGGGTAGGACTGTACATGGACATTTGACTTTTCACTGTTTTTCCTGATACAACCATGATGTCCTTCCTCTTGCAGAGGCCTCTGGGCTCTATGCCGCAGGGCCCTAAGTGGATCTGGAGGGCCCTACGCCAGGCGTTTGGACGGCCCCTCATCATCAGCATCACCTTCCGCTTCCTGGCTGACCTGCTGGGCTTCGCTGGGCCCCTCTGTATCTCTGGCATCGTCCATCACATCAGCAAGGACAACCGCACCATACAGCCCCCGGTGAGAAGACATTATACGTACACCAGTAGACGGCTGCTGAGGGGAGGACGGCTCGTAGTAATGGCTGGAATGGAGTCACTAGATTGGTATCAACCACATGTTTGATACCATTCTGTTGACTCCATTCCAGGCATTATTATGAGCCGTCCTTGAATACAACCTTGCATACGTTTTAAAGGTCTATCATTTTTACACAAACCAAGTTAACATAAGCCCTAGATGCCTTCAACTTATAGGCATGCCTAATGTAGACATATCTTTTTACAACGTGATGTTTTGCTCCAAATGGATAACTTTAAATAACATAACTTGTTTATTTTATGTGATTATTTATTAGCCTAGTGGTTAGATGTATTTAGGCATTTCATGTGAATAAGGCCTCATGTGAAATCATTGTCTAAAGCGCAAGAGATACTGTTGCATGTAGGTCTAGATTATTTGTGGGTTGATCATATAGAAATATCATAACATTATGCTAACAACTCCAAAGCAATGTCCTGTCTATGGTGGAGGAAGCACTGACTCACTGCCTCTTTCTATTATCAAGACACCTGCTGGTAACAACTCCTAACTGGTTAGGACTGCTCATGAGGTGTCCTAAATATCTGCCGACTAGGTGTGACTCTTATGACTAATGAGGCTTCATGTATAGCTTTTATTTTTATCCATAAGAGTAGGAGTAAAATGTCTCTATTCTCATAACTTACGACCAATACTCTACTCTGAGATGCTTTGTGGATACGAGCCTAGGTCTCCATTCTGATATGACATTTACTATCCTCCTCCAAGCACAACTGTCCTCAAAGGTGAAATCCTTGAGGCTARTGACTGGTGTGCTGCTGTCTGTTTGTCTGTCTGTCTCTCTGACTCCTCTCACAATCCACTCAGAGAAGGACATGGACGCATCTGTCAATCTGCCAGATCTCCTGTACTGACCCCAGTCAGATCCCCTCTCCTGCTGTAATGATAGATTCTCAGTTATTGGTTTGAAAGTCACAGAGTTACATAGTGTAATATTGCTGTAGCTCCTCATCAGAAGGCAAATAAGGTATTCCCTCTCCTCCAGGAGTGTGCCCTCTCCTCCAGGAGTATGCCCTCTCCTCCAGGAGTGTGCCCTCTCCTCCAGGAGTATTGCCCTCTCCAGGAGTGTGCCCTCTCCTCCAGGAGTGTCCCTCTCCTCCAGAGGTGCCCTCCCTCAGGAGTGTGCCCTCTCCTCCAGGAGTGTGCCCTCTCCTCCAGGCAGTGTGCCCTCCTCCAGGAGTGTCCCTCTCCTCCAGGAGTGTGCCCTCTCCTCCAGGAGTGTGCCCTCTCCTCCCAGGAGTATGCCCTCTCCTCCCGGAGTATGCCCTCACCTCCAGGACTGTGCCCTCTCCTCCAGAGTGTCCCTCTCCTCCAGGAGTGGTGCCCTCTCCTCCAGAGTGTGCCCTCTCCTCCAGGAGTGTGCCCTCTCCTTCAGGAGTGTGCCCTCTCCTCCAGGAGTATGCCTCTCCTCCAGGAGTATGCCCTCTCCTCCAGGAGTATGCCCTCTCCTGAAGAAAGGGTCTTTGATGATTTTGTTGAATGTCACTGAGTTAGTTACGCATAGAATTTCTAAAGAGGACTGATTTGAAACATTGGGCAGCCATGTTGTGTCTGTGTCACTCATAGAAGGCATATGGTGTTCTCCTCTGTCTCCATCTTGACAATGTGTTTGATCCGAGGGTAGACTAAAATAGTCGCCCCGGAAGAGATGAAAGATTAAAGAGAGATATTAAGCTAAAAATATCACCATTAGACTGACAAAAAAAGGCTGTGTAGTCACTGATAAACATTGTCATGGAACTTGGCAATAGGGCCAGCAGGTATCCTATTGGTAGAGCGTTGGACTAGTCACCGAAAGGTTGCAAGATCGAATCCCTGAGCTGATAAGTAAACATCTGTCATTCTGCCCCTGAACAAGGCAGTTAACCCACTGTCCTAGGCCGTCATTGAAAATAAGAATTTGTCTTAACTGACTTGGCCTAGTTAAATAAAGGTAAAAATAATAATATTTGCTTATGTGAATGCGTGAATGGAGCACCCAGATGTCCTGAAGCACTCGAAAGTATGCATGGGAGTGCACTTAAACAAAGTATTTTATTTGACATACACTCGGAACAGGAGTCATCTGTATTCCATATAACACTGTAAAAATGTGTGTGAGAGAGAGGGAAAGGGAGGGAGACAGAGAGGGGAGAGAGAGAAGGGGGAGAGAGAGAGGGGAGGGAGACAGAGAGAGATAGAGAGAGAAGGGGATTGAGAGAGGGGAAGATTGAGACAGGTAGAAACCCTCTGTGTACAACGTAAAAACACCAAATAATGCATTCAGAGCAGAATTAGGCCGATACCCGCTAATTATCAAAATCCAGAAAAGACGTTAAATTCTACAACCACCTAAAAGGAAGCGATTTCCAAACCTTCCATAAGGAAAAGGAATCACCTTACAGAAATATGGAGAAGAGTCCCCTAAGCAAGCTGGTCCTGGGGCTCTGTTCACAAACACAGAGCCCCAGGACAGCAACACAATTACACCCAACCAAATCATGAGAAAACTAAAATATATTTACTTGACACATTGGAAAGAATTAACAAAATAACTGCGCAAACTAGAATGCTATTTGGCCCTAAACAGAAAGTACACAGTGGCAGAGTACCTGACCACTGTGACTGACCCAAAATTAAGGAAATCTTTGACTATGTACAGACTCAGTGAGCATAGCTTTGCTATTGAGAAAGGCCACTGAAGGCAGACCTGGCTCTCAAGAGAACACAGGCTATGTGCACACTGCCCACAAAATGTGGTGGAAACTGAGCTACAATTCCCAACCTCCTGCCAAATGTATGACAATATTAGAGACACATATTTCCCTCAGATTACACAGATCCACAAACAATTCATATATATATATTTTTTTTGATAAACTCCCATATCTACTGGGTGAAATACCACAGTGTGCCATCACAGCAGCAAGATGTGACCTGTTGCCACAAGAAAAGGGCAACCAGTGAAGGTCAAACACCATTGTATATACAACCCATATGTCACGCTTAGAGATCCTTATTATTCTCTATGTTTGGTTAGGTCAGGGTGTGACTCGGGTGGGAACGTCTAGGTTTTCTGTTTCTTTGTTTTTTGGCCAGTGTGGTTCCCAATCAGAGGCAGCTGTCTATCGTTGTCTCTGATTGGGGATCATACTTAGGCAGCCCTTTTTCCCACCATTAGGTTGTGGGATCTTGTCTTTGTTTGTTGCATGTTTTGCACTACGAAGCTTTACGTTCGTTGTGTTGTTTATTGTTTTTTTGGTGGAACATTAATAAAGAAAACGTACGCCTACCACGCTGCACCTTGGTCCGGTCATTCTACAAACGAGGAGCGTAACACCATATTTATGTTTATTTATGTTCCCTTTTGTACTTTCCCTTTTTTCACATCGTTACAACACTGTATATAAACATAATATGACATTTTAAAGGTCTTTATTCTTTTGGAACGTCTGTGAGTAATGTTACCGTTAATTTTTATTGTTTATTTCACTTTTGTTTATTATCTTCTTCACTTGCTTTGGCAATGTTAACATATGTTTCCCATGCCAATAAAGCCCTTGAATTGAATTGAGAGCGAGAGAGGTGTACCTGCTAAATGATTTATAGCCCTAGAATAGAATTATGTATTTATTACCTGTCATGTTCCAGGATGAATGGCTCCTTAGAGATAGGAGAGAAGATATCCCTCTTGCCTGAGACCCTTTACGGCAATATCCAAGGTTAGGGTTTCACACCTGAAGGATGACTTCTGTTGGTGTATTGCACTTCCTTAAGACAGTGGATTTGTTATGGGAATGACCCCAGTCTTGGTGTGATTCACTGGTAGAACTGAATGACATCCATCATCATTACAGTGCAGAGATAGTGTTCCAAGAATAGCTGGCCTCATCCAGAATGTTATGGTGTGTAATTAGATAAGATACAACAGATGACTCAGATCACTCAGACGACTTTAAGTGGGACTGTTGATTGATCATATTAAGGAATTTCTGGGAGTTATTCTCCTCTGCGGATTAGGAATGATTCAGTAATTTCCTTATAGAAAATCAAAGCATTTCCCCCTCTAATGTACATATTCTCTTTGATGCTTGATTACCGTCTTGTAAACAGATGTGGTTGGATATTAGTAGTAGATCTCTGCTGTAGATTTTTTTTACCTGCCATTTCATAACAGTCACAGTCAGACTCACCATACTGGAGTGGCTGTTCTTTCCCTTGCCCTCCCTGCTGGTAGCTTCTGGGAAGATTGCAATTGCGTACTCCTTGTGTCCTTTCTTCTAATCTCCTCAAAACCCATTGGATGAGAAAGCCAGAGGTACCGCCTCTCATATCTTCTCCTCCAATGGGTTTTGAGAAGGACGCGAGGAGTATATAATTGACCAGTGGTGGAAAAAGTACCCAATTCTCATACTTGAGTAAAAGTAAAGATTCCTTAATAGAACATTGTTCAAGTTAAAGTCACCCAATAAAATACTACTTAAGTAAAAGTCTAAAAGTATTTGGTTTTAAATATACTTAGGTATCAAAAGTAAAAGTACAAATAACTTCAAATTGCTTATTAAGCAAACCAGACGTTTTTTTGTGTGGTTATTTACGGWTAGCCTGGGGCACACTCCAACACTCAGACATCATTTACAAATGAAGCATTTGTGTTTAGTGAGTCCACCAGATCAGGCAGCAGGGATGACCAGAGATGTTCTCTTGATAAGTGTATGAATTGGACMWTTTTCCTGTCCTGTTAAGTATTCAAAATGTAATGAGTACTTTWGGGTGTCAGGGAAAATGTATGGAGTAAAAAGTACATTATTTTCATTAGGAACATAGTGAAGTAAAAGTAAAAGTTGTCTGTGCTTTTTCAGATTAAGCTACTGGGGGTCTACTTTATCTCCTCTCAAGAGTTCTTGGCGAATGCCTACGTGCTAGCCGTGCTGCTGTTCTTTGCCCTCATCCTGCAGAGAACCTTCCTCCAGGCCTCGTATTATGTGGCTATCGAGACCGGCATCAACTTACGAGGRGCTATACAGGTACTGTAGGCTTATATACAGTAGGGACCACAGGGCAAAAATGTGGATCTCTACAGTGTGATCTCTGTAGACTTTCACATACATCACACATTGATCCCTTACGTTTATTCTTATTCTCTATTACTTASCAACAGTGCTAGAAAAGCATCTGCAGTGTCAATACCACTATATTGTGCAGTGTGCCTGTCTATTGCAGCTAAGTATAGCTCATAAAGGGTAGGGTCACACATTGTTTCCTATGTTGTGGGTATTATACACGTGTAGCAGAGGGAAATAAGAATGAAAGTTGCCAAGCGACATCATATTTTAGATGAGTTATAGTAAGGCTGGTAACTATAAAAACACAGGTTAATTGATTGGTTTCCCTATGATGCGTCTGRCTGWSTTCTCCTTCCAGACTAAGATCTACAATAAGATCATGCGGCTGTGCACCTCTAACATGTCCATGGGAGAACTGACCGTAGGACAGATTTGTAACCTGGTGGCCATAGATACCAACCAGCTCATGTGGTTCTTCTTCCTCTGTCCCAACCTGTGGGCCATGCCAGTCCAGGTGAGACCTATTCTCTTCTACTCTACTTTACTCTACACTACTTTACTCTACACTACTCTACTCTACACTACTCTACACTACAATACACTATTCTACTCTACTTGATTAGGGTAGGTCCTGTACAGTTTTATTTGATTCTATTCTATCCGGGTCTATTCAGTTTGGTTCTAGTCTAGTCTAATCTACTGTATTAAAGGTAAAGCCAGGATTTTTCTACCCAGGGAAGAAAAGGGAAAGAAGCCCGGCAGGCAGAAAAGAAGCAGCAGTTCAGGAGAAGCCCCCATGGAGTTGAAGTAGATTCATGGCATATTGTATATTACATCAGAACACTGTGACCTTCAAGTTTATGCTCCCTGCCCCATGGCATGTATACGTTTATGCTCCCTGCCCCATAGCATGTATAATTAATGTTAAGCAGTGATGATCTCTAATATCCCATCTCTATATCCATATCCCATCTCTATATCCGTACATGAAAATGGAAGGAAGCTGTTGGGGGTAAAAAAAAAAACGTATTTAGAGATACAAGTATATCAGTTACTGGTTTGATGTTCCCAGACTATTAAATAAAAACAGGAGTTGTTCTCACAAATGTCATCTTCCAATATATTGTTCCAGGCAGCCTTGGTATAGTTCCATCTCCCAGCCTGGAACTAGTATCAGTGGTGCAGATACAGAACCTTTATGAAGATCTCCTGATGGATCAGGGGATGGATCAGGGGGACCCAGGGACCTTTAAAATAGTTTTACTTTTCCTTAGTTTGTCTTCTTGTCCTGCTCTTGTCGTGGGCGTCTTGTTGTTTGCCCAATACACTCGTCTGACTGTCAGTCAGTCCGTCAGTCTGTCTGGTAAGAGAAGTTTCTTTGTTAGTTCAAGCTGAGAGTTCCCTTATCTCTCTCTACCAGGGAGAATGCTGTGTCTCCCCACTCACATTTTCTTTCTTTCTTTCTYWCWCWCWCTCTCTCTCTCTTTTTCCTGGTAGAGTAAGATTCCATTCTGTTACCTTTCATTTGTGTTCTTTACAATGTGACAGTGCATTTAACAAGAGTAAAAATCCTAGGGCCAAACCACCGTAGAAAACAGAYTTAGAGTAACAGTGTAACAGTGATTCTGACTGACACTATAGGCGCAAGGATTAGCTTTAGGGATTAAGTAGAGGAGTGAAGAAGATTGTCTGGGGGGGTTCATAATGCATGGAATTGAAAATGATAACAGCTAAATTAAATATGTTGGGCTACACTAAGAATACTTTAGGAAGTTAAGTTTAACTATTTGTTCCTATCCAAATGAGGGGAGAATGAACGGGTGAATCCATGTCAGAAAACAATTTACTACTGGATGTGTTTTGTATGAATGGTTTTCTCAGCTCAGACACGTGTGTGTCCATACCAACCCCTCTGACTTACAGCCTTGACAATATTTTGATTCTGGCCTCGTATTTCAAAGGCAGAGAGTAGTGTCGTGTCTTTGCTATCATTAAATTGAAGACTTATAGTTTTTATCAAAGATTCCTGTAATTAGGGATTACGCGATCACTTGAGTAATAATGTAACTAATTAACTATGAATTCGAGGGCACCAGGGAAAGTTATTAGATTACAAGGTTATAATTTCCCAATATAACCTTTCAGATATTTTCATATCTGATCAATAGTCTTCTAATTAATGATTTATTTACTTTACCTCACGTTAGTCTCATTCCAAACGTCGTAAATTGTTGATTATCTGCACGAACCCAGTCTTCACTATGAGTCATCCATACATCAATTGTCTTAAATCATTTATTTATTACTAACTAATTAATTCACAGAAATGCAYAAACAAACAAACAAACTTAAAAAGGGTTACATGAAATGGGAGAAATATGCCCTAGTGGCTGAACCGGCATGGCGGCTCGTTAGACAAAAGGGAGAATGGGGGGTCGATTCAGAAGTCACTACAGAGTATACTCTTTATAACAATTGACATGCTAATCCTTACACATGAACGCTCACTCATTCAGGAACAATTGCAATCAATATATATATATATTTACGCTCGGTGTGTGTCGTCTTGATCGTTGGAAAGAAGTTAGTTTCTGTTGGAGTTCCTTCTGTCTCGGTTATTGTGGATAGTTCAGTGACATTCGTTATAGAATGGATGTTTCGGCRGTTGTCTTTCTTCGCGTTCAATGATACCGAATTCCTAGCTGCAGACTAGTAGTCAATATCAAAGACTTGTTCTTATTCGGCTAAGAGTTTAACCATGTGGTATGGTTAAAGATTCAGCAATGGTACTCAACCTTCGTTCTCCCCATGGAGGATAAACATGGTCTAATGGTAATTTCTCAGAGTTGACTTTTATTCAGATAGCAGGAAGGGGCTGTCCTTGGATGTCTGACCCAACTGGCTCAGGGGCGGGTCCTCGGGTTTAGTTCAAATCAAAAAGGGATTTGTATTTTTCTTAATTAAACAGTCCAAAATCATTTACACAATTATACAAACAGTATCATACTCACTCATTCATTTTATACAACAAACAGATGTAAACMTCATATCTGAGGTTATTATATAAACAGCGGTATGGTAATGTAGTCCCACAGTCTCTCATGAGTTTCCCACATGGTGACCAATGGGCATGTTAATAGCTGGACTCTCTACCGATCTTTWATACTTTTGCAGSAACATGAAATATGTTCGTACCTCAAGTTCTGTGAGGTGGGAGAAAATTCCTTTGTCCTGAAAGTTTACCCTCTCTCTTAATACTGTTTGGCCATGAGGAGATTCTCAGGAATTTACGACGTCTCTGTGATCACAGCATGGGTTGAAGGAGGAAAGGGAAAGGCAKGGAGAGGGGGATGGGGTTTGCAATACCCAAGCAGGCGACGTCATGACAGTAGTTAGTTGTAACTACAATTATTCAGCAGCATTACTACGCCTCTGATCCTCCTTTGCTATAAATCTCTCCTCTTTTTGTGCATAAGGCCAATTCCAAGGAGTTCAACAGATTTCAAGAGCGTCCATGTTCCAATATAATGTTCCAGGCAGCCTTGGTGACACATATTTTTGGTCCTCTATAACTGAATTTCCCTTTTCATTTGATTCACTTGTTCTAGAAACCAGCATATGTTTGTGCCCAAGTCCTATTCCAAAGAGTTCCAAATCATTTTCTAGATTGTCCACATTAAGAGAACCAATCTAATAAAAAGCTCAAATTTGACACACACACAAAATAGTTAGAAAGGTGCTAAATAACAGAAAAGTAAACTTGTGAAAAAATAAAGAAGGCTGCACACTCCCACACTCCCAATGAGTTATTGGGTATCACCAACATTTTAGCACACAGCGCCTTCTTAAGGGTTACATAATGAGATCTGCCAGAGTGGCAGTRGCCAAGGTTTTACAACCATACTGGATACCAATGACCTCGTCAAGAGGTTCAGACCTCTACGTGTGAAGGTGTTGGACTCATAGACACAGGGCTGCAKGTTTAAGTCTCACTCTGGCTACTTCCTAAATCTGCTCTGGTCTTCTAACATAGCATTACAATCGATTCTAATTCTAGCCAGATCCCTTTGATCTGTTTTGCCCTGTAGTCACTGTCAGTTCAAAAGCCTTTGTTAAGGCCTATAGTGCAAGTGATAGAAAACACCAAATATCAGTTAGCAATTGCTGATTTTATTTTTTAACAATTGAACAATAAAGAACTGTATTGCTGTTTYGCTGTATATATATATATATACTGCAGCATACTGTGGATGCGGTGCATTGTGGAGAAATATTGTGGGACGAGAAAGAATCGCTAACTAATTAACATATTTTAAGGCGTGTCTTGTAAGAGGATATATTTGTTGCACCTGTTAGTGAGAGTCCTGTACCAATGTAAGTGATATGTGGCAGTAGTTCCCTGACAAATCATTGTATGTATATATGAAACAGATCAGAGTGGTAGCAGGTCTTAAACCTTTTACTGGTGAACTATTTGTGACCGACTGCCTCGATTTGGTCTTATGTAGTACAATTTTAAGTGGTGTTTTTTAAATTGGATAAAAGTAGASACTCAGAGCTAGAAAATGTTATATTATACACTGCAGTTGAGGAACAATGGGGAAGTAAATCTGCTTTGAAGGTTGATAAACTTGTAACCTCACTTTTAAGAAAATGGCCCTTGAATATTTTAGTACACTTATTGGAGARCTCTTCTTTGTCTACACCCATTCAGCATCGTTCACACCCTCTTAAGCCTTAGCCCCACCCTTCTCTTTAAGTGAAGGCCATGTGGTAAAAACAAGCTATATCAAATCAAATCTAAGTTGATTTGTCACATGCACATGATACAGAAAGTGTAAACAGTACAGTGAAGTGGGTATCAAAAACAGAGTGTCTAGATAAAAATATTTTATAAATATTTTATCATTATTAGATGACGCTTACCCTACGCAACATCTAGCTAATTGGATTGGTTACTATTGTCTAGACATGTTCATGAAATACAATAGATGGCTGTAATCACCCCCAGACACATCTGGCTAATTGATAGGTCATGTAATAATCTGTCCGAAGAGAAGTCTTTTGTTTATACATGTAGCTAGCTAGGTAAACAATGAACCGGAGTAATCCCAACTCWTACTACTACCAATACAAACATTGTCATAGCTGTAGTATGAATCTGCAGGTAGCTAAAGCTAACAAACTAGGTTCARTGTTAGCTAGCTAACATTAGGCTATAACGAGCAATGCAAATGGTTWTTGATTTGAATAATATTACCACACAGATCATACATGCAATGTTAGCTAGTGAGCCAGAAAGCTAACGTTTGCTAGCTAACTAACAGTATGATTTAACTTGCAATAAAAACRACTTTGACTAAATTAGAAACGTATAATGTCTGAAACTGTAGCTAGACTCTTCCCGTATACATGGATAAACGCTTCACGACAGACTGGAACCATTTAACTCTGTTTTGTTTGTAGCTACATCTTGTTTGTCCAGCGTTGTGTCAAGTCACTCTGGTTCACACTGACCGCGGCATGTGCAGAAAGTAGCCCATCACTTTTCACAACTTATCTGTCAATAGCACTTGCTAAATTCAGGGCATCAATGTTGTTGAGAAATGTGCTAAACTTTTGTAGTTCGCGATGGTTAACGTTGTATCTTTCAAAAACGTAGAGGTAGAAAGGACTGTCAACACATTCTGAGCAGCTCACGTTATAAACAGAAGCAYGCTACATGGCAGACCAATCGAAACTCATCTCCCGGCATGCTCATGTCCATTTTCTCTGTTCTTCCCTGTAATCATGGCCAGTTTGGAAACCTTTGTTTAGGCCTCTAGAAATACAAGTGATATAAAACACCTAGTATTCATTAATATTCTGTAATATGCAAATTAATACAGCTAACCTGCTTGCTATAATCTATTGGAATTATAGTAAAATACTGTAGAAATACTTATCTTACTGTTTAATGGTGTGTATTGTACTGTGTTTCATTGCTCTGGCAACAAGTTACCGTCAACATCTCAGTATTGTATTGGCACAATCCAGACATAATCAGAGATATATCATAAGCAATCTTATTGTAGTTCAAATTAATTTGAAGACCAATGTATCCTTAACTACAACATTTTCATTAATGGATAATAATACTGTATGCACAAACTCTAAATTGCTAGGGACAAGAGCACCCACTAAATTACCAAAATGTTATTGTAAATATGAAAATGTGCAAAGAACACAGGGTAATATGTCGCTGCATGGGTAAATCCGGTAATATACTGTAAAAAATGGGTTACCGAAAAATGGATTACCGTAAAATGGATTATAGTAGCTGTACTGTATAATAAATTACAGTAACTTACTGGACAATTGCTGCCAGTAAGTTACTGTACATTTTACAGGAAATGTTTTACAGTGTGGCCTAGGCAAATGTTGCTCTGTATGAAGGAGAAAGGGTGTAGCTAGTATGAAATGTCATATCCATCTCCATCACTTAGTGCTGTACCCCTCCCCCTCACTGTGAATCCTGGGGATGTGTGTATCAGGCTGTCACCGTGAGGATGCCAGGACATACAGGACAGGAGCCAAGGCCAGGTGGAGGAACACAACACATTAATCATCCATCAAGATGTCGTTATATCACAGTTAAATCATAATCTATTAGCATTACCATACAGATGCCAAGACAGGACAGGAGCCACGGCCAGGTGAATGAAACCAACATGACTAATCCATCATGTTCAATGCAGTTTCTGTGGTGAAGAATGCAATTAATACAGGCATACAGACTGGAAAGGTCTCATGATTCGCCATGTTTTTGTGAAGGRCAAAGCATTGATTTTAAAAACCTCACACTCTCTCCGGAATGTTTGTGCAGGGACACAGTGTGTGTGTGGATGTGCAGGGTCTGTCTTGTGATTAAAGTGCATTCTGAAAGGATTCAGACCCCTTGACTTTTTCCACAATTTGTTACATTACAGGCTTATTCTAAAATTGATTAAATCGTTTTTCTTCCTCATCAATCTACACACAATACCCCATAATGACAAAACAAAAACAGATTCAGACATTTTTGCAAATTTATAAAAAATAAATACAACTTAAATTTCAAATTTACATAAGTATTCAGCCCCTTTACTCAGTACTTTGTTGAAGCACCTTTGGCAGCGATTACAKCCTCAATTTTTTGGGGGGTATGACTCTACAAGCTTGGCAGCTGAAGTAAAGATAAATATAAAATAAAACATTTAAATAAAGAAGAAAACAACAATAAAATAACAGTAGCGAGGCTATATACAGGGGGTACTGGAACAGAGTCAATGTGCGGGGGCACAGGTTAGTCGAGGTCATTGAGGTAATATGTACTTGCATAGTCACTTTAGAGATAAAGTGACTATGCATGGTTAATAAACTGAGAGTAGCACAAGTGTAAAAAGGGGGGGGGGGGGGGACAATGCAAATAGTCCGGGTAGCCATTTGATTAGCTGTTCAGGAGTCTTATGGCTTGGGGTAGAAGCTGTTAAGAAGCCCTTTGGACCTAGATTTGGCGCTCCGGTACAGCTTGCTGTGCGGTAGTAGAGAGAACAGTCTATGACTAGGGTGAATTGAGACTTTGGCAATTTTAGGGCCTTCCTCTGACACCGCCTGGTATAGAGGTCCTGGATGGCAGGAAGCTTGGCCCAGTGATGTACTGGGCCGTACACACTTCCCTCTGTAGTGCCTTGCGGTCCGGAGGCTAAGCAGTTGCCATACCAGGCGGTGATGCAACATGTCAGGATGCTCTCGATGGTGCAGCTGTAGAACTGGCATGGATCTGAGGAGCCATGCCAAATATTTTCAGTCTCCCGATGGGGAATAGGCATTGTCGTGCCCTCTTCACGACTGTCTTGGTGTGTTTGATTGGGTTCAAGTCCGGGCTCTGGCTGGGCCACTCAGGACATTCAGAGACTTGTCCCGAAGCCACTCCTGTGTTGTCTTGGCTGTATGCTTAGGGTTGTTGTACTGTTGGAAGGTGAACCTTCAACCCAGTCTGAGGTCCTGAGTGCTCTGGAGCAGGTTTTCATCAAGGATCTCTCTGTACTTTGCTCCGTTCATCTTTCCATCGATTCYGACTAGTCTCCCAGTCCCTGCCGCTGAAAAACATCCCCACAGCATGGTGCTGCCACCATCATGCTTCACCAWATGCAAGGACCTGACGCTGGAGATGAGTAGCAGSTACAGGGAGTCAAACATTTATTCAGGAACATACATATAACACGACAGGAACAGCGTCAGCACACGGGTAAATTAGGACATATGACAAACAATCCCGAAGAAGGGAACAGAGCTAGGAAACAGACAGATATAGGGAAGTAAATTACACAAGAAATTGAGTCCATGTGAGTCGAATGAGCGCTGATGCACGTGACGAGGGAAAGGCAGGTGTGCATACTGAAGGTGGCTTGAGTGCGCAATGTTGGGGAGTCTGGCGCCCTCGAGCGCCAGAGGGAGGAAAAGCGGGAGCAGACGTGACACCATAGGGATGGTGCCAGGTTTTGTCCAGACGTGACGCTTGTCATTCAKGCCAAAGAGTTCAATCTTGATTTCATCAGACCAGAGAATCTTGTTTTTCATGGTCTGAGAGTCTTTTAGGTGCCTTTTGGCAAACTCCAAGCAGGATGTCATGTGCCTTTTACTGAGGAGTGGATTCCGTCTAGCCACTCAACCATAAAGGCCTGATTGGTGGAGTGCTGCAGAGATGGTTGTCCTTCTGGAAGGTTCTCCCATCTCCGCAGAATAACTCTAGAGCTCTGTCATTGTGACCATTGGGTTCTTGGTCACCTCCCTGACCAAGGCCCTTCCCCCCCGATTGCTCAGTTGGTGGTTCCAAACTTCTTCCATTTAAGAATGATGGAGGCCACTGTGTTCTTGGGGACCTTTAATGCGGCAGACATTTTTTGGTACCATTCCCCAGATCTGTGCCTCGACACAATCCTGTCTCGGTGCTCTATGGACAATTCCTTGACCTCATGGCTTGGTTTTTGCTCTGACGTGCACTGTCAACTTTGGGACCTTATATAGACAGGTGTGTGCCCTTTCAAATCATGTCTAATCAATGTAATTTACCACAGGTGRACTCCAATCAAGTTGTAGAAACATCTCAAGGCTGATCAATGGAAACAGGTTGCACCTGAGCTCAATTTMGAGTCTCATAGCAAAGGGTCTCAATACTTATGTAAATAACCTGTTTTCACTTTGTCATTGAAGGGTATTGTGTGTAGATTGATGAGGATTTTTATTTATTTAATCCATTTTAGAAAAAGGCTGTAGCATAACAAAATGTGGAAAAAGTCAAGGACTGTACTTCTGTCTTTAAATCCAGATCCAGATCTTTCTATACCAGACTACGACTGTTCCCATATATCAAATCATGGTGCTCTAAGTCGAACAAAGCGTTTCAATATTTTACCACAGGCGTTGAACTCCAATCAAGGTCTGGTGAGAAACATCTCAAGAGGCACTGATCAATGGAAACAGGTTGCACCTGAGCTCAATTTAGAGTCTTCATAGCAAAGGGTCTCAATACTTATGTAAATAACCTGTTTTCACTTTGTCATTGAAGGGTATTGTGTGTAGATTGATGAGGATTTTTATTTATTTAATCCATTTTAGAAAAAGGCTGTAGATCATAACAAAATGTGGAAAAAGTCAAGGACTGTACTTCTGTCTTTAAATCCAGATCCAGATCTTTCTATACCAGACAGTTAGTTTTCCTCCTCATTCATTCACATCTCCTACCTCTCTGTCATTATTCAACACAGTATCTCATCTCCTACCTCTCTGTCATATTCAAACAGTAATCTCATCTCCTACCTCTCTGTCATTATTCAACACAGTAATCTCATCTCCTACCTCTCTGTCATATTCAACACAGTAATCTCATCTCCTACCTCTCTGTCATTATTCAACACTCAGTATCTCATCTCCTACCTCCTCTGTCATTATTCAAACAGTAATCTCATCTCCTACCTCTCTGTCATTATTCAACACAGTAATCTCATCTCCTACCTCTCTGTCATTATTCAACACAGTAATCTCATCTCCTACCTCCTCTGTCATTATTCAAACAGTAATCTCATCTCCTACCTCTCTGTCATTATTCAACACAGTAATCTCATCTCCTACCTCTCTGTTCATATTCAATACAGTAATCTCATCTCCTACCTCTCTGTCATTATTCAAATACAGTATCTCATCTCCTACCTCTCTGTCATTATTCAACACTCATAATCTCATCTCCTACCTCTCTGTCATTATTCAACACCAGTAATCTCATCTCCTACCTCTCTGTCATTATTCAACTACGTAGTCTCATCTCTACCTCTCTGTCATTATTCAATACAGTAATCTCATCTCTACCTCTCTGTCATTATTCAACACGATAATCTCATCTCCTACCTCCTCTGTCATTATTCAAACAGTAATCTCATCTCCTACCTCTCTGTCATTATTCAACACGCAGTAA
>NC_036853.1:2128950-2132443 GCF_002910315.2 Salvelinus sp. IW2-2015
TCTCATCTCCTACAGGGTGATGGTCATTTAGTTCAGTTACCTTTGCCTTCTTGGGTACAGGAACAATGGTGGCCATCTTGAAGCAGGTGGGGACAGCAGACTGGGATAGGGAGAGATTGAATATGTCCGTAAACACACCAGCCACCAGCTGGTCTGCACATGCTCTGAGGACGCGGCTAGGGATGCCATCTGGGCTGGCAGCCTTGCGAGGGTTAACACGTTTAAATGTCTTACTCACATCAGCCACGGAGAAGGAGAGCCCACAGTCCTTGGTAGTGGGCCACGTCGGTGGCACTGTATTAACCTCAAAGCGGGCAAAGAAAGTGTTTAGTTTGTCTGGAAGCAAGACGTCGGTATCCGTGACGTGGCTGGTTTTCTTTTTGTAGTTCGTGATTGTCTGTAGACCCTGCTACTACGTCTCGTGTCTGAGCCGTTGAATTGCGGCTCCACTTTGTCTCTATACTGACATTTCGCTTGTTTGATTGCCTTGCGGAGGGAATAACTACACTGTTTGTATTCGGCCATAATCCCAGTCACCTTTCTATGGTTAAATGTGGTGGTTTGCGCTTTCAGTTTTGTGCGAATGCTGCCATCTATCCACGGTTTMTGGTTAGGGTAGGTTTTAATAGTCACAGTGGGTATAACATCTCCTATGCACTTCCTTATAAACTCACTCACCAAATCAGTGTATACGTCGATATTATAATCTGAGGCTWCCCGGAACATGTCCCAGTCCGCGTGATCAAAACAATCTTGAAGCGTGGATTCCGATTGGTCAGACCAGCGTTGAATAGTTCTTAACACGGCTACATCCTGTTTGAGTTTCTGCCTATAGGAAGGGAGGAGCAAAATGGAGTCGTGGTCAGATTTGCCAAAAGGAGGGCGGGGGAGGGTTTTATCTCGTCTCCTCTCTCATCCTCTCAACACTCTCACACTTCTCCACTCTCTCACTCTCTCACTCTCTCACTCTCCTCTCACTCACTCACTCTCTTTTCACTCTCTCACTCTCTCTCACTCTCTCACTCCCTCACTCCTCTCTCACTCTCTCACTCTCTCACTCTCTCTGCATCCTCTCACTTCTCTCACTCACCAGCCCCACACACCACAATATGCCATTAACCAGAGAGTGGTAGGAGATGAGATTACTGTGTTGAATAATGACAGAGGGTAGTAGATGAGACTACCGTGTTGAATAATGACAGAGTGGTAGGAGATGAGATTACTGTGTTGAATAATGACAGAGTGGTAGGAGATGAGACTACGTGTTGAATAATGACAGAGTGGTAGTAGATGAGACTACGTGTTGAATAATGCCAGAGAGTGGAGATTGAGAACTGTGTTGAATAATGACAGAGAGTAGGAGATGAGACTAGGTGTTGAATTATGACAGAGGAGGTAGGAGATGAGACTACGTGTTGAATAATGACAGAGAGGTGGTAGGAGATGAGATTACTAACTTCCACGAAGAATACAAAACCCTCCCCCCGCCTCTTTTGGCAAATCTGACCACGACTCCATTTTGCCTCTCCCTTCCTATAGGCAGAAACTCAAACAGGATGTAGCCGTGTTAAGAACTATCAACGCTGGTCTGACCAATCGGAATCCACGCTTCAAGATTGTTTTGATCACGCGGACTGGGACATGTTCCGGGAGCCTCAGATTTATAATATCGACGTATACACTGATTTGGTGAGTGAGTTTATAAGGAAGTGCATAGGAATGTTATACCCACTGTGACTATTAAAACCTACCCTAACCAAAACCGTGGATAGATGGCAGCATTCGCACAAAACTGAAAGCGCAAACCACCACATTTAACCATAGAAGGTGACTGGGATTATGGCGAATACAAACAGTGTAGTTATTCCCTCCGCAAGGCAATCAAACAAGCGAAATGTCAGTATAGAGACAAAGTGGAGCCGCAATTCAACGGCTCAGACACGAGACGTAGTAGCAGGGTCTACAGACAATCACGAACTACAAAAAGAAAACCAGCCACGTCACGGAACTACGACGTCTTGCTTCCAGACAAACTAAACACTTTCTTTGCCCGCTTTGAGGTTAATACAGTGCCGACTGTGGGCTCTCTTCTCCGTGGCTGATGTGAGTAAGACATTTAAACGTGTTAACCCTCGCAAGGCTGCAGCCCAGATGGCATCCTAGCCCGTCCTCAGAGCATGTGCGACGACAGCTGGTGGCTGGTGTGTTTACGGACATATTCAATCTCTCCCTATCCCAGTCTGCTGTCCCCACCTGCTTCAAGATGGCCACCATTGTTCCTGTACCCAAGAAGGCAAAGGTAACTGAACTAAATGACCATCACCCTGTAGGAGATGAGAACTCGTGTTGAATAATGACAGAGAGGTAGGAGATGAGAATCTACAGTGTTGAATAATGACAGAGAGGTAGGAGATGAGATTATCGTGTTGAATAATGACAGAGAGGTAGGAGATGAGATTACTGTGTTGAATAATGACAGAGTGGTAGGAGATGAGACTACTGTATTGAATAATGACAGAGGAGGTAGGAGATGAGATACTGAGTGTTAATAATGACAGAGAGGTAGGAGATGAGATTATGATGTTGAAGTAATGACAGAGAGGGTAGGAGATGAGATAACTGTATGTGAATAGATTGACAGAGAGGTAGGAGATGAGATTACTGTATTGAATATGAACTAGAGATAGGAGATGAGATTACTTTGGTTGAATAATGACAAGAGAGGTTAGCAGATGAGATTACTTGTATTGAATAATGACAGAGGAGGTAGGAGATGAGATTACTGTGTTGAATAATGACAGAGAGGTAGGAGATGAGATTACTGTGGTGATAATGACAGAGAGGTAGGAGATGAGATTACTGTATTGAATAATGACAGAGGAGGTAGGAGATGAGATTACTGGTGTTGAATAATGACAGAGAGGTAGGAGAATGAGATTACTGTGTTGGAATACTGACAGAGAGGTAGGAGATGAGATTCTGTGTTGAATAATGACAGAGAGGTAGGAGATGAGATTTACTGTTTGAATATGACAGAGAGGTAGGAAGATGAGATTACTGTGTATGATAATGACAGAGAGGTAGGAGAATGTGAATGAATGAGGAGGAAAACTAACTGTCTGGTATAGAAAGAATCTGGATCTGGATTTAAAGACAGAAGTACAGTCCTTGACTTTTTCCACATTTTGTTATGACTACAGCCTTTTTCTAAATGGATTAAATAAATAAAAATCATCTCATCAATCTACACACCAATACCCTTCAATGACAAAGTGAAAACAGGTTATTTACATAAGTATTGAGAACCCCTTATGGGCTATGAAGACTCGAACTTGAGCTCAGGTGGCAATGCCTGTTTCCATTGTATCAGTTTTTTGTTGCCCCTTGAGATGTTTCTCACCAGACTTGATTAGGAGTTCAACGCCTGTGGTAAAATATTGAAACGCTTTGTTCGACTTAGAGCACCATGATTTGATATATGGGAACAGTCGTA
>NC_036853.1:2132468-2146770 GCF_002910315.2 Salvelinus sp. IW2-2015
GGAGTCTCACAGGTTCTCAGTTCTCTCTCTACAGAGGTGTCCTTTCTCCAGGATCTTCAGGTCGTCTCTCTCTACAGAGTGTCTTTCTCCAGGATCTCAGTCTCTCTTCTCTACAGAGTGTCTTTCTCCAGGATCTCAGTCTCTCTCTCTACAGAAGTGTCTTTCTCCAGGATCTCAGTCTCTCTCTCTACAGAGTGTCTTTCTCCAGGATCTCAGTCTCTCTCTCTACAAGATGTCTTTCTCCAGGATCTCAGTCTCTCTCTCTACGAGTGTCTTTCTCCAGATCTCAGTCTCTCTCTCTACAGAGTGTCCTTTCTCCAGGATCTCAGTCTCTCTCTCTACAGAGTGTCTTTCTCCAGGATCTCAGTCTCTCTCTCTACAGAGTGTCTTTCTCCAGGATCTCAGTCTCTCTCTCTACAGAGTGTCTTTCTCCAGGATCTCAGTCTCTCTCTCTATCAGAGTGTCTTTCTCCAGGATCTCAGTCTCTCTCTCTACAGAGTGTCTTCTCCCAGGATCTCAGTCTCTCTCTTCTACAGAGTGTCTTTCTCCAGGATCTCAGTCTCCTCTCTCCGAGTGTCTTCTAGCATAGCTCTCTCTCACAGACAGTCTCTCAGATCTCAGTCTCTCTCTCTACAGAGTGTCTTTTCAGATCTCAGTCTCTCTCTCTACAGAGTGTCTTCTCAGGAGCCTCCTCAAATGAATGGCTTACAGCGGTTTTGTCTAGGACTAAGCTAGAGCATCTAGACACTGAGAGATGCGCACACACACATTGAAACCATTTTCATGCAGTATAAAAGGTGAGAATTGGTTAAAGTTTGTTGAGCCCTCCTTTTGTACTGCGGTGGTCAGACAGTTTAATGCATTAATATTGCTGTGATATGACTGTTTTATGTGGTGATAGGTTAAATTTGCAAGCCATTGGATATAATTGGGGCAGCAGGTAGCCTATGGTGGTAGAGCGTGGACTAGAACTGAAAGAGTAGGTCTTGCATGAATCCCCGCAGCGTGACAAGGTACAAATCTGTCGTTCTGCCCCTGAACAAAAGGCAGTTAACTTCACTGTTTCTAGGCCGTCATTGAATAATAGAATTTGTTCTTAACTGACTTGCCTAGTAAAATAAAGGTAAAATAAAAAAAATACACAGGAAATAGTTGATATTGCAAAAACAAATCTAATTGCAAATCCTGGAGGAACTGACAAGATGACTTAGAAGGCTAAGAATTAAACAGAGTTCATTACAGGAAACTACTACTACAGTTCATACATTTTATGAGTTCTAGCAGGACTGACACAGAGTTGAGAGGGGTAACATTTTATGAACTCTAGTAGGACTGACACAGAGTTGAGAGGGGTAACATTTTATGAGTTCTAGCAGGACTGACACAGAGTTGGAGGAGTAGAACATTTTATGAGTTCTAGTAGGACTGACACAGAGTTGAGAGGGTAACATTTTATGAGTTCTAGTAGGACTGACACAGAGTTGAGAGGGGTAACATTTTATGAGTTCTAGTAGGACTGACACAGAGTTGAGAGGGGTAACATTTTATGAGTTCTAGTAAGACTGACACAGAGTTGAGAGGAGGTGAACTATTATATATTAGAACATAACCTACGTAGATATGGACTGTAGAGGTAGGTAACATAACCTACTAGATATGGATGGTGTAGAGGTAGGTATCATAACCTACTAGATATGGATCTGTAGAGGTAGGTAACATAACCTACTAGATATGGATGGTGTAGAGCTCTGTGTATTTGAGGTAAGGTAACCTACTAGATATGGATGGTGTAGAGTTCTGTGTATTTGAGGTAAGGTAACCTACTAGATATGGATGGTGTAGAGGTCTGTGATTATTTGAGGTAAGGTAACCTACTAGATATGGATGGTGTAGAGCTCTGTGTATTAGTAGCTCGTAAGTGTAACCTTTAGGTAAGGTAACCTACTAGATATGGACGTGTATAGGGCAAAGGCCTGCAGACTGTTGAGCTCCTTGCCCCTGGTCTCCTCCACACTGTGACAGAAGATGTGTTCCCAGGCGTACAGCTTCAGCAGCTTGATGCCCCGCAGCAGCTCATTGTGTTTCTTCAACCGCTCACTGGAGTACTCCTATAGGATGATACACAGACGGAAACATCGAATGACTGGAGTACATCCTTCAACAGCAATACACCAATGAACGACTCCTATACCATAATATACTCCTATAGGATAATACATACATGGAGTACTCCAGACTAATGGCCGAAGCAGTTCCGGTCCTGAATGATTTGTAATTGAATGAAGATTACTTTTTGGTTTTGTTTTGTATTCGTTTTTTCTGACATTTGAGGAAGATTCAGGTTTTTGTTTTTCCCTGTCCTTTTTGGATGACCACTCAGGGTTCAAGTTGGGGAGGATGACACTCAGGGTTCAATTTTGGGGAGGATGACCACTCAGGGTTCAAGTTGGGGAGGATGACCACTCAGGGTTCAATTTGGGAGAGTGATGACCACTCAGGGGTCAAGTTGGGAGGATGACCACTCAGGGTTCAATTGGGTGCCATCAGGGTCAAGTTGAGGGATGACCACTCAGGTTCAAGTTGGGCGAGGATGACCACTCAGGGTCAAGTTGGGGAGAGTGACCACTCAGGGTTGAGTGGGATAAGAAGGATAAGACACCCTCTTTCTGACTGATGGCTGACACAGGGGCATGTACATGACAGGCCTATCTGGCTTATATGATTATGATGTCATAATGCTTCTTGACAGTGTCATAAAGTGTAATTTTCTACAAGTTATTTCAAAATTATAAAGAAACATGCTGTATGAAATAATTCATACAACAACAACAAAGATTTAAGAAACAAACTTTCTCAAACACATTTGAATAAATGTGGGTTTTGATCGACTCTTTTGTATAGTCCTTATAAGTAAGAACTCCTGTCATAACAGTCCAGTAACATAATGCAATTATGCACAATAGTGTGTGATATTGTGTAGTATGACATTATGACAAGTATTATGCATGTGACATTATGACAAGTTATGTCAGCTGTATACATATTATGACATGGTTATGAACATTTCATAACGTGTTACAACACTGAGTGTCAGGCAAAGTGTTACCATTTGACAGCATGGCATTATGGGAATGAGCAGTGGGATATTGGAGAGAGAGCAAACAAAGCTCAAAGACATATTTTCTGATTAATGATTATGGTTGAAAAATAATAATTGTTCATAACAATCGACTTTAAAAAAATGATCAGTAAGAAACCAAAGGTTATCCATGAGTTTTAGCTGAAGATGTGTGTGTATGCGTGCTGTCAAAGGATCACATAACATAATCTCTTCCACAAGGAAGATATGGAACAGTCTACACACAGGTTGTTAGATGGTTGGTCTCCTTGGAAGAGTGCTATGTTACAGTCCACACAGAATGTTTTATCAAACCGTAATTGCTTAATGACGGGTGCTATGTAGCACAGTTGGTAGAGCATATGGCCTTCCAACGCCAAGACAGTGGTTTGATTCCTGGACCACCTTTAAGTAAATGTATGCATGCCTAGCTGTAAATCACTTTGGATTTAAAAAAAGTCTGCTAATATGAATATCTTACCAGTGCTCTGCTGTGCTTGGGACAGCTTGGTGGCCACAAGTACTGGACGGGGCCAGCGACAGCGACATGACCCGCCAGGCACTGATCCCCAGGAGGTAGTAGAGTAGAATCACCCCCACAATGATCTGGACAATACAATACACAAACTAGTTCAGGGTTTTTAAACCTTGGGAAATGTTGAGATCAGGGAAAATATTTGATTGTATGTCTGATTGAACATTTAGTTAATGGAACATGACACTCTCTCTCTCTCTACACACACACACACACACACACACACACACACACACACACACACCACACACACACACACACCACACACACACCACACACACACACACACACACACACACACACACACACACACACACACACACACACAACCACACACACACACACACACAATATGCCATTAACCAGAGAGTGGTAGGAGATGAGATTACTGTGTTTGGTGGAGTATCTAGTGATCACGAGATTGTCGTGGTAGTATCGTCGATGGATGGCTGTGCGACGTGATACGTCGTGTGTCTCGTTCTGTCTTTGTTGTGCTGTCTCTAGATGCACCAGAGTAGTCGCGCTCTAGTACTGCAGGACTTTACCGGTCTTGTGCTATCATATGATCTGATTCGGCATCAGTCATGACGGTAGTAGAGTTATTGCTGGTCCTCCTCTGTCGTCGTGGGTCTGAGCGGTATCCCGTTCGTTCCACTTTCTCCTTTCCAATACATATTATGAACAGAGAGACAATCCGGTTATTAGATGATGTACTTTACCATGTGTGTAATAATAACGATCATAAGGCTCCGTAATGATGAACTTAGTACATTTATGACAATGGTAAAGAAGGTTGCCAATAAAAAATGACAAGAAAGAATGGTCAGTAAGATTGAGGACTACTATGTGTTGCCCTTTGAATTGGAGATGATCATGATGATTGATAGTTAGATCCTTTAGAAGGGACTACCGTGTAACGGTTTGAATTTATAGAATGATCGAGAGGAGGTAGAGATGGAGAAAAGTACCTGATGGTAGTTGAATAATGACAGAGAACGTATCGGATGTACCTGTTGACTAATGAGGTAGAATGAGGTGGAGATGATTACAGTGGTGTCTGAATAATGATCAGAGAGGTAGGAGATGAGGATTAGGTGTTGAAAATGACAGATGTAGGTGTCAGCATGAGATATCACTGCTAGTTTTTGATAGATTCATTACAGAGAGGTAGGAATAGATGAGACTTACTGTATCTGAATACTATGAACATCAGGTGCTAAGTGACCGCATCAAGATGAGAATTATTGTATGAAATAATGACTACAGACACTTACAGAGATGATGATTCTTGATATATGACTAGGGATTGAATCAGGAGTAGGAATGAGATTACGTGTGTTGAATAATGACAGAGAGGATAGGAGATTGAGCATTACCTGTGGTTGATAATGACAGAGACGGTAGTAGGATGAGATTACGTGATTGAATAATGTACAGAGTGGGTAGTAGATTGAGATACTACCGCTGTTGAATAATGACAGAGAGTGTATGAGAATGAGATTACTAAACTTCCACGGAAGAATACGAGAGAGAGAGAGAGAGAGAGAGAGAGAGAGAGAGAGAGAGAGAGAGAGAGTGTCATGTTCCATTAAACTAAATGTTCAATCAGACATACAATCAAATATTTTCCCTGATCTCAACATTTCCCAAGGTTTAAAAACCCTGAACTAGTTTGTGTATTGTATTGTCCAGATCATTGTGGGGGTGATTCTACTCTACTACCTCCTGGGGATCAGTGCCTTGATCGGGGCCACAGTCATCGCTGTCCTGGCCCCTGTCCAGTACTTTGTGGCCACCAAGCTGTCCCAAGCACAGCAGAGCACTCTGGTAAGTAATATGYCATTTAGCAGACTTTTTTTWAATCCAAAGTGATTTACAGCTAGGCATGCATACATTTTACTTAAAGGTGGTCCCAGGAATCAAACCCACTGTCTTGGCGTTGGAAGGACCATGCTCTACCAACTGTGCTACAGTAGCACCCGTCATTAAGCAATTAGCGGTTTGATAAACAGCRTTCTGTGTGGACTGTAACATAGCAYTCTTCCAAGGAGACCAACCATCTAACAACCTGTGTGTAGACTGTTCCATATCTTCCTTGTGGAAGAGATTAGAATGTGATCCTTTGACAGCACGCACACACACACATCTTCAGCTAAAACTCATGGATAACCTTTGGTTTCTTACTGATCATTTTTTTAAAGTCGATTGTTATGAACAATTATTATTTTTCAACCATAATCATTAATCAGAAAATATGTMTTTGAGCTTTGTTTGCCTCTCTCTCCAATTATCCCACTGCTCATTCCCATAATGCCATGCTGTCAAATGGTAACACTTTGCCTGACACTCAGTGTTGTAACACGTTATGAAATGTTCATAACCATGTCATAATATGTAATAACAGCAGACATAACTTGTCATAACCATGTCATATGTCACAACAGCTGACATAACTTGTCATAATATGGTCTTAACGCTGTCATGATGACCCAAATATCCACACCTGTTGTGGCATATATTGCGTTATTTTATGGCTGGTTATGACACATACAAAAGAGTSTCAAAACCCACATTTATTCAAATGTGTTTGAAAGTTTGTTTCTTAAATCTTTGTTGTTGTTGTAATKAATTATTTACAGTCATGTTTCTTTCATAATATTTGAAATAACTTGTAGAAAATACACTTTATGACACTGTCAAGAAGCATTATGACATCATAATCATATAAGCCAGATAGGCCTGTCATGTACATGCCCCTGTGTCAGCCATCAGTCAGAAAGAGGGTGTCTTATCCTTCTTATCCCACTCAACCCTGAGTGGTCATCCTCCCCAACTTGAACCCTGAGTGGTCATCCTCCCCAACTTGAACCCTGAGTGGTCATCCTCCCCAACTTGAACCCTTGAGTGGTCATCCTCCCCAAATTGAACCCTGAGTGGTCATCCTCCCCAACTTGAACCCTGAGTGGTCATCCTCCCCAAATTGAACCCTGAGTGGTCATCCTCCCCAACTTGAACCCTGAGTGGTCATCCAAAAAGGAACAGGGAAAAACAAAAACCTGAATCTTCCTCAAATGTCAGAAAAAACGAATACAAAACAAACCAAAAAGTAATCTTCATTCAATTACAAATCATTCAGGACCGGAACTGCTTCGGCCATTAGTCTGGAGTACTCCATGTATGTATTATCCTATAGGAGTATATTATGGTATAGGAGTCGTTCATGTTTGTGTGTATTCTGTTGAAGGAGTACTCCAGTCATTCAGATGTTTGTGTGTATCATCCTATAGGAGTACTCCAGTGAGCGGTTGAAGAAGACCAATGAGCTGCTGCGGGGCATCAAGCTGCTGAAGCTGTACGCCTGGGAACACATCTTCTGTCACAGTGTGAGGAGACCAGGGGCAAGGAACTCAACAGTCTGCAGGCCTTTGCCTATACACGTCCATATCTAGTAGGTTACCTTACTCAAATACACAGAGCTCTACACCATCCATATCTAGTAGGTTACCTTACCTCAAATACACAGAGCTCTACACCATCCATATCTAGTAGGTTACCTTACCTCAAATACACAGACCTCTACACCATCCATATCTAGTAGGTTACCTTACCTCAAATACACAGAACTCTACACCATCCATATCTAGTAGGTTACCTTACCTCAAATACACAGAGCTCTACACCATCCATATCTAGTAGGTTATGTTACCTACCTCTACAGATCCATATCTAGTAGGTTATGTTACCTACCTCTACACCATCCATATCTAGTAGGTTATGTTACCTACCTCTACAGGTCCATATCTAGTAGGTTATGTTCATAAAATGTTACCCCTCTCAACTCTGTGTCAGTCTTACTAGAACTCATAAAATGTTACCCCTCTCAACTCTGTGTCAGTCCTACTAGAACTCATAAAATGTTACCCCTCTCAACTCTGTGTCAGTCCTACTAGAACTCATAAAATGTTACCCTCTCAACTCTGTCAGTCCTACTAGAACTCATAAAATGTTACCCCTCTCAACTCTGTGTCAGTCCTGCTAGAACTCATAAAATGTTACCCCTCTCAACTCTGTGTCAGTCCTACTAGAGTTCATAAAATGTTACCCCTCTCAACTCTGTGTCAGTCCTGCTAGAACTCATAAAATGTATGAACTGTAGTAGTAGTTTCATGTAATGAACTCTGTTTAATTCTTAGCCTTCTAAGTCATCTTGTCGTATCCTCCAGATTTTGCAATTAGATTTGTATATTCTATCTATCCTTGTTTTTTTTTATTTTACCTTATTTTTTACTAGGCAAGTCAGTTAAGAACAAATTCTTATTTTCAATGACGGCCTAGAAACAGTGAGTTAACTGCCTTGTTCAGGGCAGAACGACAGATTTTTTAATACTCTGTATCGAGAGCAACCTTTCAGTTACTAGTCCAACGCCTAACCACTAGGCTACCTGCTCCCAATATATCTATATTCAATTTAACCTATCACCACATAAAACATCATATCAGCAAATTAATGCATTAAACTGTCTGACCACCGCAGTACAAAAAGCTCACAACTTTAACCATCTCCACCCTTTTACTGCATGAAATGGTTCAATGGTGTGTGTGCGCATCTCTTAGTCAGTAGCTCTAGTTCCTAGACAAAACCGCTGTAAGCCATTCAGTTGAGCTGAGTTCCTGGAGAAAGACACTCTGTAGAGAGAGAGACTGAGATCCTGGAGAAAGACACTCTGTAGAGAGAGGAGATGAGATCCTGGAGAAAGACTGTCTGTAGAGAGAGAGACTGAGATCCTGGAGAAAGACACTCTGTAGAGAGAGAGACTGAGATCCTGGAGAAAGACACTCTGTAGAGAGAGAGACTGAGATCCTGGAGAAAGACACTCTGTAGAGAGAGAGGACTGAGATCCTGGAGAAAGACACTCTGTAGAGAGAGAGACTGAGATCCTGGGGAAAGACACTCTGTAGAGAGAGAGACTGAGATCCTGGAGAAGACACTGTCTGTAGAGAGAGAGACTGAGATCCTGGAGAAAGACACTCTGTAGAGAGAGAGACTGTAGATCCTGGAGAAAGACACTCTGTAGAGAGAGAGACTGAGATCCTGGAGAAAGACACTCTGTAGAGAGAGAGACTGAGATCCTGGAGAAAGACACTTTGTAGAGAGAGAGACTGAGATCCTGGAGAAAGACACTCTGTAGAGAGAGAGACTGAGATCCTGGAGAAAGACACTCTGTAGAGAGAGTGACTGAGATCCTGGAGAAAGACACTCTGAGAAGAGAGAGACTGAGATCCTGGAGAAAGACACTCTGTAGAGAGAGAGCCTGAGATCCTGGAGAAAGACACTTCGTAGAGAAGGACTGAGATCCTGGAGAAAGACACTGTCTGTAGAGAGAGAGAGACTGAGATCCTGGAGAAAGACACTCTGTAGAGAGAGAGCCTGAGATCCTGGGGAAAGACACTCTGTAGAGAGAGAGACTGAGAGAGGGAAGACTGGAACAAACTGTCTGTACAGTATCTCAACCATACTGTCACATATCTAATGTTGCCTATGTGTCTTCCTCGTTCTCAGTATTCATGAACGCAGCCATCCCTATCGCAGCTGTCCTGACCCGTGAGTATTCATTCTAGTCATAAATGCCTATTCATATCTCATAAGTGCCCTTCATAATACTGTCTACAGCCTAGCCCAAATGTCTGTCCTCCCTCACACATTATAATATACTACTGTCTACAGCCTAGCCCAAATGTCTGTCCTCCCTCACATTATAATATACTACTGTCTACAGCCTAGCCCAAATGTCTGTCCTCCCTCACATTATAATATACTACTGTCTACAGCCTAGCCCAAATGTCTGTCCTCCCTCACATTATAATATACTACTGTCTACAGCCTAGCCCAAATATCTGTCCTCCCTCACATTATAATATACTACTGTCGACAGCCTAGCCCAAATGTCTGTCCTCCCTCACATTATAATATACTACTTCTACAGCCTAGCCAAATGTCTGTCCTCCTCACATTATAATATACTACTGTCTACAGCCTAGCCCAAATATCTGTTCCTCCCTCACATTATAATATACTACTGTCTAAGCCCTAGCCAAAGTCTGTCCTCCCTCACATTATAATATACTACTGTCTACAGCCTAGCCCAATATCTGTCCTCCCTCACATTATAATATACTACTGTCTACAGCCTAGCCCAAATATCTGTCCTCCCTCACATTATAATATCCTACTGTCTACAGCCTAGCCCAAATGTCTGTCCTCCCTCACATTATAAATACTTACTGTCTACAGCCTAGCCCAAATATCTGTCCTCCCCCTCCCATTATAATATACTACTGTCTACAGCCTAGCCCAAATACCTGTCCTCCTCACATTATAATATACTACTGTCTACAGCCTAGCCCAAATATCTGTCCTCCCTCCCATTATAATATACTACTGTCTACAGCCTAGCCCATATATCTGTCCTCCCTCACATTATAATATACTACTGTCTACAGCCTAGCCCAATATCTGTCCTCCCTCACTTATATAATATACTACTGTCTACAGCCTAGCCCAAATACCTGTCCTCCCTCACATTATAATATACTACTGTCTACAGCCTAGCCCAAATATCGGTCCCCCTCACATATAATATACTACTGTCTACAGCCTAGCCCAAAATATCGGTCCTCCCTCACATTATAATATACTACTGTCTTACAGCCTAGCCCAAATATCGGTCCTCCCTCACATATAATATACTACTGTCTACAGCCTAGCCCAAATATCGGTCCTCCCTCACATTATAATATACTACTGTCTACAGCCTACGCCAAATATCGGTCCTCCCTTCACATTATAATAACTACTGTCTACAGCCTAGCCCAAATATCGGTCCTCCCTCACATTATAAATATACTACTGTCTACAAGCCTAGCCCAAATACTGTCCTCCCTCACATTATAATATACTACTGTCTACAGCCCTAGCCAAATATCTGTCCTCCCTCACATTATAATATACTACTGTCTACAGCCTAGCCAAATATGTCCTCCCTCACATTTATAATATACTACTGTCTACAGCTAGCCCAAATATCGTGTCCTCCCTCACATTATAATATACTACTGTCTACAGCCTAGCCCAAATGTCTGTCCTCCCTCACATTATAATATACTACTGTCTTACCAGCCTAGCCCAAATGTCTGTCCTCCCCTCACATTATAATATACTACTGTCTACAGCCTAGCCCAAATGTCTGTCCTCCCTCACATTATAATATACTACTGTCTACAGCCTAGCCCAAATGCTGTCCTCCCTCACATTATAATATATATTAGTCTACAGCCTAGCCCAAATCTGTCCTCCCTCACATTATAATATACTACTGTCTACAGCCTAGCCAAATGTCTGTCCTCCCTCACATTATAATATACTACTGTCTACAGCCTAGCCCAAATACCTGTCTCCCTCACATTATAATATACTACTGTCTACAGCCTAGCCCAAATGTCTGTCCTCCCTCACATTTATAATATACTACTGTCTACAGCCTAGCCCAATATCCTGTCCTCCCTCACATTATAATATACTACTGTCTACAGCCTAGGCCAAATCTGTCCTCCCTCACTTATAATATACTACTGTCTACAGCCTAGCCCAAATCTGTCCTCCCTCACATTATAATATACTACTGTCTACAGCCTAGCCCAAATATCTGTTCTCCTCACATATAATATATACTGTCTACAGCCTAGCCCAAATGTCTGTCCTCCCTCACATATAATATACTACTGTCTACAGCCTAGCCAAATGTCTGTCCTCCCTCACATTATAATATACTACTGTCTACAGCCTAGCCCAAAAATTCTGTCCTCCCTCACATTATAATATACTACTGTCTACAGCCTAGCCAAATGTCTGTCCTCCCTCACATTATAATATACTACTGTCTACAGCCTAGCCCCAATCTGTCCTCCCCTCACATTATAAATAACTACTGTCTACAGCCTAGCCCAATAATCTGTCCTCCCTCACATTATAATATACTACTGTCTACAGCCTAGCCCAAATATCTGTCCTCCCTCACATTATAATATACTACTGTCTACAGCCTAGCCAAATACTGTCCTCCTCACATTATAATATACTACTGTCTACAGCCTAGCCCAAATATCTGTTCCTCCCTCACATTATAATATACTACTTTCTACAGCCTAGCCAAATGTCGTCCTCCCTCACATATAATATACTACTGTCTACAGCCTAGCCCAAATATCGTCCTCCCTCACTATTAATATACTACGTCTACAGCCTAGCCCAAATGTCTGTCCTCCCTCCACATTATAAATACTACTGTCTACAGCCTAGCCCAAATATCTGTCCTCCCTCACATTATAATATACTACTGTCTACAGCCTAGCCAAATGTCTGCCTCCCTCACATTATAATATACTACTGTCTACAGCCTAGCCCAAATATCTGTCCTCCTCACATTATAAATATACTACTGTCTACAGCCTAGCCCAAATGTCGGTCCTCCCTCACATTATAATATACTATGTCGTACCATGCCTAGCCCAAATGTCTTGTCCTCCCTCACATATATAATATATACTTGTCCTACAGCCTAGCCCAAATTACTGTCCTCCTCACTTATTTCACCATGAACAGCCATGTTTTGACCTCAATTTCCCCCTTCAAGTGGATGGGGCAATTCCCTTTTCCCAGGTAAAGGCACAGACCAGACCAGACTAGAGTGGTATCGCTCATAATCCAGTCAGTCTGGCATGTTGACACTATAAAGGATGGCCAGTGACATTTCCCAGGGACACCGTAGAGGTTAGTGTCATGGCAGGCCACTGTAAATCCCAGTTCTATTTATGGTAGCTGGAGCCGTCAAGGCAGTTGTTGGTGTGGTGACAAATCCAGTATGGCAGACAGACAGGAAGGCAGGCAGGCATGCAGGCAAACAGACAGGCATAGAGAACACAAGGAGAGGTCCTTGAATGAGTGAAATGTATTTTGGAAAGAGACAGTGATTGGTTTATCCCTCACCCTTTGGAACACAAATTAAATAGAGATAGAGAGAGAGGACAAACTGATGTCCTTCTGGATGTGCGATGTGGGTTTTGGAGACAGCGATTTGCTTATCATTGTTAAGCCCTGAAATTCTCAAGTTAATCACAAACTAAATGAACGGTAAAAACATTTGCAGAAATCAGTTTTAAGTGCTTATCTTTCTGAGGGATATTTATTATTTCAGGACCAAATCCTGTACTGTAAGATGTGAGCACAACTCAGACTACAGCACACATCTACCATTGACATCAATGCATGTTTATGTAAACRTTTGAGTTGCTAACTTGCGTTTGATTCCAGATTCAGACCTCACCCAYAGTATACTGTATATGCTGGTTATTGGAGTGATTATTAATCTTTTTCTCTCTCCTCTCGTCATCTCCCTCTAGACGTTTGTGGTCCATGTGCACATCTCTGAGGAGGCTGACCTGTCCCCTGCTGTRGCCTTCGCCTCCTTGTCCCTGTTCCACATCCTGGTCACTCCTCTCTTCCTGCTCTCCAGCGTGGTACGGTCCACRGTCAAGGCCCTGGTCAGGTGAGCTGGGTATCATGGACACCAGATGTGGGGTAACTATAGTTTTAACTATGCTTTGTTTAAATAAACTATTTTTCCAGGGKAACAAATAGTTACTTTCGAGGTGACTAGAACTATTTGAATACAAATCTGAAAAAATGACTACTTTTTAAAACTATTTGAATACAGATCCCAAAAATGACTACTTTTTTAAATGTATTTTTTATTTCACCTTTATTTAACCAGGTAAGCAAGTTGAGAACAAGTTCTCATTTACAACTGCGACCTGGCCAAGATAAAGCAAATCAAAAGCAGTGAGACACAAACAACAACACAGAGTTACACATGGAATAAACAAGCGTACAGTCAATAACACAATAGAAAAAAAKAAAGTCTATATACAGTGTGTGCAAATRGCGTGAGGTGGTAAGGCAATAAATAGGCCATAGTAGCGAAGTAATTACAATTTAGCAGATTAACACTGGAGTGATAAATGAGCAGATGATGATGTGCAAGTAGAGATACTGGTGTGCAAAAGAGCAGAAAAGTAAATAAAAACAATATAGGGATGAGGTAGGTAGACTTGGGTGGGCTAATGACAGATGGATCTATGTATAGCTGGCAGCGATCGGTTAGCTACTCAGATAGCTGATGTTTAAAGTTAGTGAGGGAAATATAATATACAGATCCAAAAATGACTCCTTTTTACAGTAAACTTCCAGAAGAAGTCTTAAGGCACATATGTCAGAGTCAAGGCCCGCGGGCCACATCCGGCCCCGCGAGAAGGTTTTTTACGGCCCCTGGATGATCTGATTTATTATTAGAACCGGCCCGCAGACCGGCACGCAAGCCGGCAGCCCGCAGATCTTTACACGCACCAATACTACATTTCCCACAATGCAACGGTGACCGCACCGAGCAGTAGGCTGCTTCATTTCAATATTTATTGGCACAGCAGTCGTCAGCATCACAGTAAAATTAACTTTCAGATACCCATCAAAAATGGCAAAACGGAAGGTGGACACTGAGAACGGGGGTTTCAAAACAGGTGGGAAGGAGCGGAGTATA